>NC_058134.1:39058119-39090866 GCF_016433145.1 Gracilinanus agilis
AGAGGGAGGGAGGGAGGGAGGGAGAGAGAGAGAGAGAGAGAGAGAGAGAGAGAGAGAGAGGGAGGGAGGGAGAGAGAGAGAGAGGGAGAGAGAGAAGATAAGAGAGCTGGCAGGAAGATAGGAGTATTGTGCAAAGTCATTCCCCAGTAGATCGATAGTCAAAGGATTTGAACAGCCAGTTCTCAAAAGAATGACAAACTATTATCAATTCTCAAAAGAATTTCAAACTATTAATTACATGCTACCAATGACTAATAGTAAATAAATATAAAAATATAAAATATTTTTTAAATTATTAAATTAAATTAAAATTAAATAAAAAATATTTAAAATAAAATTCAAAAATGTAAAAATATAAAAAAAATTTAAAAATAGTAAATAAAAACAACTCTGGGATTTTACTTCACATTTACCAAAATGGCAATGAAAGTCAGTGTTGGAGAGGTTGTGGAAAGGTAGGTCCACTGGTACGTTGTTGGTGGAGCTGTGAATTGATGCAATCAATTTAGAATTTGGAAGCCTCTGTCCTTTGACTTAGAGATGCCACTGCTAGGCATAGACCCTAAAGAGGTCATTGACAAAAAGAAAACCTCCATTTACAATGAAGTATTTGTAGCAGCACTTTTTGTGGTCAAAAAGAACTGGAACCAAAGCAGAAGACTATCGATTGGAAACTGGCTCAACCAATGGTGATCTGTAAATGGGATGGAATCTTGTGCTGTGGGAAAAGATGTGTCCGAGAATACCGAGAAGCAGGGAAAGGCTTCTGCGAAGGGATGCAGAGGGAGGCCAGCTGAGCCCAGAATACAATATCCGCAGTGACCACTGCCAGGTCCTGGGAGAGGGCGAAAACCTTAAAACCACTGATGCTGAACGATGCAAAATGAGGAAAGACGAACTTGGCTCCAAAGAAGAGTCCAGAGCAGACGGCCCTCCCGGCTCCTTTGCGGAGGTGGGGATCCATGGTTAGGGAACTTTGCTACGTGATATGATCAATAACTAGGGATCAATATAATCTATAACTAGATTTTTCTGATATGTTGATTTGTTTTTCTGAGGTTGTTTTTTTTTTCCTTCCTCCTCTTTTAGGAAAATTCTTTGCAGGGCAGCTAGGTAGCTCAGAGGATTGAGAACAGGCCTACACCTGGGAGGTCCTGGGTTCAAATCTGACCTCAGATACTTCTTAACTGTGTGAATCCTGGGCAAGTCACTTAACCACTACCATCTAGCCTTTACTACTGCCAGGCAGGGATTTAAGGCCAGGGAGATTGGAAGCCAGGCTCCAGGGCCCCAGGAAGAAACAGGAGCTTTAAAAAAAGGAGGTGGCACAGCTAATAGAGGGCCTGGGTTCAAATCTGGCCTCAGACACTTCCTCTAGCTGGGTGACCCTGGGCAAGTCACTTAAGCCCTATGGCCTAGCCCTTTCTGCTCTTCTTCCTTGGAGGCAATACACAGTATTGATTCTAAGACAGAAGGTGAGGCTTTTAAAATAAATAAATAATATAAATTTTTTAGATATATTATATAATAGAAAATATAAATAACAGAATAATATAGACATAAAATAAAAATAATAAAAATTAAATTTACTTAAATAAATAAATAATCCAGAATATTTTATATTACAATGAAATAAACAAATAAAAATTTTGAAGTGGGGAGGGGGCAAAGGGGGGCTGAAAAAAAAAAGCACACTGAAGTAGCAAAGATATTTTGTTTACCAGGATGCCTCTCAGGGAGAGGCTAAAGAGGCAGCTAGTTACAGTTTCTGCATCTGTAAAATGGGTCTAATAACACCTACCCTCTAGGGTTGTTGTGAGGATCAAATGAGATAATAACGTACTTAGCACACGGAAGCACTATAGAAGTGTTAGCTATTATTATTATTATTTGAAATGCTGTCTGTAAAGTGCTTTGCAAATGACAAAGAACTGGATATGTCAGTGTCTTAGTTTTTTCCTTCATGGAAAGAGAACTTGCAGGGACCTCAGGAGTCCAGGGTTCTAGTTGGATCTCTACCAGTAATTCCTGATGTAACCCGGAGGAGCCACCGAGGATCACCATATTTTTGAGCTGGAAGGAACCTTGGAGAGCATCAGAGGATCCTGAGTTTCAGAGAGGGCAGGCAATTTGCCCAACACTGCACAGCTCCTAGTTGGCAGACCTGGGATTTGAACCCGTTTTCTTGCTCTGAATCCAGTGTTCTCTTCCACATAACACCCTCCTTCTCTGTGGCTCTCCCCAAAGTGGAATGAGCTGCCTGGGGCCAGGAGAGGATTTCCCTGCTCTGAAGCACTTTGAGCCAAAGCTAGATTGTTGGGTCCGTCGGGCATGAGTTAGACTTGACAGCCATCGAAGCCTCTTCCAGCTCTGAAATTCTGGGGTGTCCTACGTACAATGAAGGCTATTGGACTGGCCTCAGGACCTCTGGATGTCTCTTCCAGCTCTGGCTGTCAATCACTTCATTTTCCTGTAATTCCCCTAAAATTCTGTTCCTCTATGAACATAGTTTCCAAATAGGTTTGTACGAGCATTTCAAAGGCTCAGCATCGTTCCCAAGCTGGAAGGGAATCTAAGGCCATCTTGTCCAATCCCCCTCTGTTATAGATGAGGAAATGAAGCCCATGGAGATTGATTGAAGAAGATCACCCATAACTGTCACAGGCAGGATTTGAACCCATGTCCTCTGACTTCCGAGGCAGGGGAGGTTCTTTCCTTAGTACCGCATTCAACTGTGGTTATCCTCTGATCCATTTGGCAAATATTTTAGGGGAAATCAGTTTTATGGTCCCCATTTCTGAGTCCAAGTAAGGCAGAAGTTAACCTTTCCTAACTTAAAGGTAACCTAGCTGCTTCATCTCTTTTTTTTCTCTTTTTAAAAAACCTTTATCTTCCATCTTAGAATCAATACAGTGTATTGGTTCCAAGGCAGAAGAGCAGTAAGAGCTAGACAATGGGAGTTCAGACAGCTAGGAACTGTCTGAGGTCAGATTGGAACCCAGAACCTCCCATCTCTAGCTTGGTGCTCTAAGCACGGGATAGCTGCCCCACCAAGGTGTCTTGCCTCTTGTATGATGAAGTAGTTTTGTCCTTAGGGGTAGGGAAGTCCTGGAGGTCAATCAATGAACAAGATTGCGTCTACACAGCTTGCCATAAAGTGAAGATTAGACGCTATGGGGTTGGCTGGCTCAGCGCAGAAAACCTGGGTGAGAATTCAGACCTTACCTTTCGGAGGGGGCAGACTGGCTCTGGTTTCTCTGGTTGGACCCTCCTGAGGATAATCCTAGTGAGATGGGCAATGACTCCGTCGCTCCTCGCCCTCACACTTGGAGTCACCGATTCCACGTCTCACATGTTACGGGACAACGAAATTGAATCGAGACTTCGGGAGATGCCAGCGACTTGTGTGAGGTCATACGAGGTAGAATCAGGGCTGAGATTTGGAGAAAGCCTCGCACTACAAATCCATGTTTTTGACAGTGTCCGTGCTAGGATGAAACAAAGTGACGTCCATAAAATCCCCCACAAGCCTTTGGGGGCCAGTTGAATGGTGGCCAGCTATTATTCTGAGAAGATTCTGATGGAAAAAAAGAAAACCTTTTGGATTCCTCAATTCTACCATCCACAAAGCCAAGTCAACAGATCACTGGTGGAGGAGAGGAGGAAGAAAAGTTTAGGACAGGGTTTCTTAACCTGGGATCCTTGTGGGTTGATTGGAGGGGTTGTCTACGAATTCAGATGAGGAAAAAATTGACTTTTTAATTTTTATTAACCCTAAGTTAGCAACCTTTAGTTAGCTAGGTGACCCACTGGATAGGTGACATACCTGGAACCAGAAGACTCTTCTTTCTGGGTTCAAATGTGGCCTGTAGCATTTACTGGCTATGTGGTTGTAGGAAAGTCACTTAACCCTGTTTGCCTCAGTTTCCTTATCTGTAAAATGAGCCGAAGAAGGAATTGGCCAACTGCTCTAGTATCTTTGCCAAGAAAACCCATGGAGTCATGAAGAATCTGACTCACCGGAACAACAACAAACTATTTTATGCAGTTAAAAACATAATCTTTATTTTAAAATTATTTATTTATTTAAAAATTTGGGGCATGGTTACATGATTCATGTTCTCTTCCTCTCCTCTTACCTCTCCCCTCCTGGAGCTGACAAGCAATTCCACTGGGTTGTACATGTCTTATCACTTGATAGCTGTTTCCATAGTATTCATAAAAATATTATTTTGACTCAGCCACTCCCTAGCTGTGTGACCCTAGGAAAGTCACTTAACCCTGTTTGCCTCAGTTTCCTTATCTGTAAAATGAGCTGGAGAAGGAAATGGTAAACCACTCCAGTATCTTTGCCAAGAAAATCCATGGAGTCATGAAGAGTCCGACTCGACTGAATGACAACAAAGTATTTTATGCAGTTAAAAATATTATTTTGACTCTGGCACTTCCTAGCTGTGTGACCCTGGGCAAGTCACCCAAGAGGAGCCCTCACCGCTCTTCTGCCTTGGAACCACTACACAGTATTGATTCTAACACAGAAGGTATGGGATAAAAAAAAAAGTCTTATTTTGAGAAAGGATCCATAGGTTTCACATACTAACAAGGGGGTCCTTGGTACCCCCAAAAGCTAAAACGCCCCTCATTTCAGGAAAGGAGAGGGAGAAGAGGAAGAGACATTGCTGAGAACTCGTGCAATTGCTAAATGCTGGCAAGCTCTGTTCTTAAGGGTCCTTTCGACACCCCTTCGGTGCTGGCCAGGGCCCTGTAGCGGAATCAAGGACTCCTAGAGGGTCAAGGGTGGAAGGACCTTCAGGCTCTCCATTCATTGGTGAGCAGTGGCGGCCCGTGGGGTCAAATGGAGACTGTTCCGGGCCAGGATCAGACCGTCCGAGGGGCCGAGGACCCCCAGGACCAGCCCAGTGATGGCTCCCCCATGATGGTCAGCAGCAGGCCAACCCTCGGCGCTCTGTGGCCGTGGCAAGGAGCCCAAGCAAAGGCAACCCTAATGCAAACCAGGCTTCTTCGGAAAGGTAAATGAAGTGAAACCTTCCGAGAAGATTTTATTCTGGAGTCCAGCCTGGAGTGGAAGCAGGCCTGGGTTTGAGACAAGGACAGACAGATCCTGGAAGGCGTCCCGGGGAAACCATAACCCAGAAGCCATGTTCTCTCTCTGCTGATGAATCCCAGAGCCACGATGGAGACAAAATACTGGAAACACAACACCTGTTGGCTGGCCATCGCCGCGGCCGTTGGAAACTTTTTAAGAATTACATTTCTGCAGGTCTGGGGGGAGCTCAATTCAGTAAATTAAATTCCACACACTTTTATTAAGCAGAGCCCCATGCGAGGCCCTGCTGGGGTGGGGAGCTAGAGGGCAAAGCTGGGATAACTTGGGAACCCCTCGTGGTTCTATAAATCATATCTGACCCCCCACCCCCGACAAAGACATTTAATACAAAATAGAAAATGAGCAGCTAAGAGAGGCGCGCGATGCCTCGGCAAAGTCTGAGAAGGAAAAATCAGTACCTACGAGGGGATCAGGGATGCTACATGAAGGAGGCAGCATTTGTGCTGAGCCTTGAATGCCAAGTAGGCTTTTGTCTGGTACAGAGAGTGTCAGATGCCCTGGACAGATCCAATCACAGCCTTTAATCAGAATCAGATTCATCGATGTAAAGCTCAATCGTTTTTTTTTTTTTAATTCTTTCTGTCTTAGAATCAAAACTTTGTATTAGTTCCAAGGCAGAGGGTCAGTAGGGGCTAATAATTGGGGTTAGGTGACTTGCCCAGGGTCACCCAAATAGTATATATTTGGGGTCAGATTTGAACCCAAGACCTCTCGTCTCTAGGCCTGGTTCTTAATTCACTAAACTACCTACCTGCCTCTCCTTGGGAGAGTTCTTAAAGGTCGCCTAGTTCAATTCAATTTACAGATGGGGAAACTAAACTAAGGTCAGAAAGGATTTTGATCCAGGGAGCCAGGAAGTTATAATGGAAATAAACAAGTGAACAAACTGGCTCCCAATGGAAAGGAGTGGGATGGAAAGAACTGAGTTCAAATCCTGTCTTTGACCTGACACTTAAGTCACATAATCTTGTCAAGCCTCAGTTTCTTTCTTTTTTTTTTTTAAACTCTTTACCTTCTGTCTTAGAGTCAATACTATGTATTGGCTCCAAGGCAGAAGAGTGGTGAGGGTAGGCAATGGGGGTCAAGTGACTTGCCCAGGGTCACACAGCTAGGAAGTGTCTGAGGCCAGATTTGAACTTAGGACCTCCTATCTCTAGGCCTGGCTCTCAATCCACTGAGCTACCCAGCTGCCCCCCTCAGTTTCTTAATTGATAAAAAAGAGAGGGGTTGATTGGATAATCCATAGGTCCTTTCCAGCTTTGAAGATAAAGCAGGAGAGTAGGGTGGGAGATAACAGGAAAAAAAAAAAAAACAACAAACCAACTGTCAGTAAGAATGATAGAAAACAAGTGGCTCAGGGGATTGAGAGTTAGGGCTTGAGGTGGGAGCTCCAGGGTTCAAATCTGACCTCAGGTACTTCTTAGCTGTGTGACCCTGGACAAGTCCAATTGCCTAGCCCTTTTCATTCTTCTGCCTTAGAATCAGAACTTAATATTAAGCCTAAGATGGAAGGTAAGGGTTAAAAAAAAAAAAGACAAAGAATGATAGAAAAAGGAGAGACACCTAGAAGTGGGAAAGATGATGAAAGACCAATTAAGGAAGGGACTCCTGAATTGAGACGAAGACCAATAAAGAATCAGAATGGATCCATGAGTGGATTGATGAAAACGCCTTTTATAAAGTGCTTAGTATGTGTCCAGCTCTGGGGAGAGAAATATAATGGTGAGACAGTCCCTGCCTTCAAGGAGTTCTAACGGGGGGAATCAACGTGCATCTGCAAGGCGAGCCCCTGGGTGTTCTTTGAAAGATCCATCGAGACACCCTTTTGTGAGAAGCAGTGGTGGCATGGATTTGATGAGTGAAGCCGGAAGGAAGGGCTGAGGGGCACGGCATGAGGAGTGGGGCGGGATGTGAAGCCTGCGTGCTCTAAAGGGTGGAGGTGAGGAGAAGGTGCCCCGGACGTTGGGGGTAGCCTGGGCAAACGTACAAAGGTACCGAATGAAGCTGAAGTTGTCTGAAATAATTGGGATGGTGCCATCACATCAATAGAAATAGGAGAATTCATAGGAAGGGCACTTTTGGGGAAGATGTCATCGATTTTGGTTGTGTTGAGTTCGAGGTGCCATTGGTACACCCTATTCCAGAGTGCATCGACTCAAAGGAGTGTTTTAACTTCAGGAGGTCCAGAAGGCAGTTAGCATTTGGGAATAGAGTTCACACACTATTTAGTTTCTGCACACAGGAGAAATACAGCTGAAGCTCACCTCAGGGATAAACCAGAAATTGAATAGCAAAGCATTTAACAAAAGCGAAATAGCCAAGTAAACCACAGGAAAAATGATGTGGTCAGACCACTCACTCTCACCCTCTTCCTATACGAAATGAGCCGCAAGTGAACGATTTCAACTCAATCAGCATTTTGTTAAGGATCCAACATAAGCAGAGCAATGCTACGGGCTGAGAATTCAAAATCCAAAATGGGAAAAAGAAAAAGAAAGTCTCTGTCCTCAAGGAGGGCAAACAAATGATTTTTTTTTCAGTTAACAAGCTTTTATTTTCTTTCCTTTCTTTTTCTCCTCCATCAAAAAGAAAATGAAAACCCCGAGATGAATTATATATTTTAAATATGTATCCTAATAAAACAAATTCCCACATTAGCCATCTCCAAAAATGTGTCGAATTTTGGATTTGGACCCATCATGTCTCTCTCAGGCGTCTTGATAGATCCCTCAGAATTTTAGCTGGTCCCTGCACTGGTCTTTAAGTCTCGCTTATGTTCTCTTCTGATGACTTCCCCCTGCCTTGGCTCATACTAATCTTCCCAGGTTTCCCTGGCACTGACTCCCCTTTAGAAGCTTCCAGTCTTCGGTCCTGTAGACCTTAAAGCGATCTCTAAAGACGGGTGATTCTGATGGGCGGCCCCATGTACGTGCTTGGCAGCCTGTGCCAAAGCCCCTGCCTTGAGCAGGGTCGGGTGCTTATGGGAAAGCTGCTGCGTGGGCATGCAGGCACTGGGCAAATTGGCAGGGCTGGGAGAAGAGTCTCTGCAGGCTCAACTGGGACTTTCCAAAGCAGGGGAATGTGACAGAATGCAGGCGCTCCAGCCTTCGTTCCCCCCTTCCAGGCCCAGTTGGTCCTGGAAGAGATTTTTTTGTTCGGCTTGTCAGGCCACGGGGTAAGGGGTAATTTGCTTATGGATAGCCTGTGATATAACAAACTGCAAATGAAGGAAGAGTCCAGGGAGCAGAGAATAAGGAACTAGATAATTGGCAGGTCTCGGGCAGGAGCCTGAGAAAATGGGTCTCAGGCAGGAATTCCAGCTTCTGGGATGTCATGACCTGGGGATGACTTGCAGTTTACAGAAGGATTCAGGGGGCCGGAGTCCTTTGACCTTCGCTCTCTTGGACGTCCTTCTGTTCCAGAAAGAGAGTCAGAGGGTGCCCATGAATAAAGAGATTGTGGCCAGCTCCAGGGCCCCAGAATTCTAGGGCTGACTCATACATGGGGGGAGAGGTGGAAAGAGCCCTCCTTGGGCTTGGAGGCAGAACATGGGCACTCGAGTCCCAGCTTGGCCACTCCGGCCTCTTTGGCCCTAAATAATAATAGCAAATGAGGTTTTATAAGGATCTGGGCTTTGTAAAGTGTTTTACACCTTCTAATTAATCCATATTTCAATCCAATGGAGTCTTCCTCTACTTCTTTCTCTTAGTGGCCTTATTCACTCCCCTGGATTTAAATGATCTCTCTCTTCTTTTTAAACCCTTGCCTTCCATCTTAGAATCAATATTGTATATTGGTTCAAGGCAGAAGAGTGGTAAGGACTAGGCAGTGGGAGTTAAGGGACTTACCCAGGGTCACCTAGCTAGGAAGTATCTGAGAATATATTTGAACCCAGGACCATCCATCTCTAGGCTTGACTCAATCCACTGAGTCATCCAGCTGCCTCCCCCACCTTTTTTATTTTTATTTTATTTTATTTTTTATTTTTTAAAACCTTTATCTTTTGCCTTAGAATCAATACCAACTATTGGTTCCAAGGTAGATGTATGGTCAGGTTTAGGTAATGGGGGTTAAGTGACTTGCCCAGGGTTGCACAGCTGGGAAATGTCTGCATCCAGGTTTGAACCCAGGACCTTCCATGTCTAGGCCTTACTCTTAATCTACTGAGCCGCCTAACTGCCCCACCTTTTTAAAAATAATATTTTAGGGGCATCTAGGTAGTTCAGTGGATAGAGAATCAGGCCTAGAGATGGGAGGTCTGGGTTCAAATGTGACCTCAGACACTTCCTAGCTGTGGGACCTTGGACAAGTCACTTAACCCCCATTGCCCAGCCTTTACTCCTCTTCTGCCTTGGAGCTGATACTTAGTATTAATTCTAAGACAGAAGTTAAGTGTTTTTATTTTGAAAATAAAGAATGTTTCATATATGTTTCTCAATTACATATGAAAACAATGTTTAACATTCATTTTCTATAATTTTTTAGTTCCAGATTTCCTCCCTCCCTCTTGAGAAGTCAAACAATTTGCTATAGGGCATACATGGCTAGTCAGGCAAAACACATTTTCATAGTAGTCAGGGACCCCCCAACCGCCCCCCCAAAAGAAAAAGAAGTAAATAAAAATTCTTCCATCTGCCTTCAGATTTCCAAAATGGCTGTTTCTGTGCTGATCACTCCCAGATTCTTTCTATTTAGCCCAGTCTCTTCCCTGAGCCTCAGTCTTACATTAGCAACTACTTATTGGGTGCATAGGCAGCTCTGGGGCACAGTGGGCAGGAAGACCGGAGCTCAACTTTGGCCTCAGCACTTACTAACAGATGACTCTGGACAAGGCACTCTACCACTTGCTGCCTCAGTTTCCCCAACCGTAAAATAGCACCTACTTCTCAGGGTTGTTGTAAGGATCAAATGAGACGATATCTGCAAAGTGCTTAGAACAGTGACTAGCACATAGTAGGCGCTTAAAAATCCTTGGTTCCATGGTTCTTACTGAACTTTTCAAAGTTCTTTTTCCCTCCAAACCCTCTCTTCTTCCAAACCTCCCCACTTCTGTCAAAGGCACCACCATCCTGCCAGCCTCTTAGGTTTTAAATCTAGGGCTGAAATGGATATTTCACATCATCAGAATGACATTCAGAATCCTTCCCTCATCTCCAAGCCATCCCACATAACAGATACTGTTTAAAGACAGGAAAAGAACCCAAAAGAAAACAACCAGCAGGACTGATTAGGAATTGGCAAAAGTCTGAAGATGGGTGTGCAATAGACGGAACTCCCGGACCTCTGCGGAGGGCCGGAGCAGGGGGCATCTTCTTCTCCTCACTCTCCTCTGGGGCCAGGCTCATCCTCCGTCATTTTGCAACATTCACTTCCACTTGGCATGTCTTCTTCTTTCCACTGACATCAATGCAGTCCTTGTGGCTGTTGTTTTCACTCCACCATTATCCTCGACTCCTCGACTCTCTTACTTCAGATATTCAATCAGTTGCCACATCTTTTTTTTTTTATTAATTTAAATTCTTTTTTTCCCCTATAAACAAAAATCTGCTTTTCTCTCCCTCCCACCTCTCTCTGGCTCCCTGTTGCAAAAGAAAAGAACAAAAACACCACTGCCCTTGGACACTTTCTTCAAATCTTTGACCCCATTCTTTCTAGGTTCTTTTTTTTTTTTTTAAACCCTTAACTTCTGTGTTGGCTCCTTGGTGGAAGAGTGGTAAGGGTGGGCAATGGGGGTCAAGTGACTTGCCCAGGGTCACACAGCTGGGAAGTGGCTGAGGCGGGCTTTGAACCTAAGACCCCCTGTCTCTAGGCCTGGCTCTCAATCCACTGAGCTACCCAGCTGCCCCCTCTAAGTTCTTTTACTATCTGATTGCTACCCTTCCGTCTCTTTCTAAGCCCCTATTAGAAACACCAATAGTCAAGCAAAACAAATTCCTACACTGGCTGTGTCCAAAAATGTCTCAATCTGCCCACGTCTGCCTTCTGCATGAAAACGGTTCTTATTCTCCCTCCCCTAAGTGCTCAAGCCCTCTCTCTCAGCCTGCTTTGTAACAAACTACTTGGATGTATTCATCTCTATTTATTCCCTTTCTGTTCATTATGTATAATATTAATACATATACTCTTGTCTCCCCTATTACACTGGGAGCTCCTTGCTGGTAGGGATTCTTCCATCCTTGGTACTTGCGTCCTCAGCATCTAGCACAGTGCCTGGAACTTCATAGATGCTAGTTGTGTGGTTGATTATTGAGGTAGGTATTAATGTGCCCATTTTACTGAGGCTGAGAGGTGAAATGGTTTGTCCAGGGTCACACAACTAGGACTTGAACTCAGGGCTTCTTGGGACTAAATCCAGCACTCTACCCTTTACAGTCACCTCTCTGAATCTCCATTTTCCTCACCTGTGAAATGACAAGGTTGAGTTCTAAAGGCATTGGGTCACAGATGTGAACTGGAAAAGACCTTAGAGGCCATCTTCTGATTTTACAGCTGAGGAAACTGAGGCTAAGGGAAGGTAAGTGATTTGGCTAGGGTCACACAGGTAGTAAGTGGATGGACTCTCAATCTAGGGCTCTTTCTGCTGTGTTGGGCAATCCTATAAACTCCTGAGAGGGGATGAGGTGAGAGAGAAGCTATAAATCTTAACCATATTTACAGATGAAAACTTTGAAAGTCGGTGTTAGAATCAGGTTTTGAACTCAGGTCTCTCTAAACTCCAAAGTACTAAATACTAGATCTAGAGCAAGAAGAAACCTTAAAGCCTCTTTTCCCCACTTTATAGAATAGGAAAATTGAGACCGAGGGAGGGTAAATGATTTGCTCCAAATCATGCTGGCAATGTAGATGGCAGAGTTGGGATTCGAACCCAGGTCCTTCAACTCCAAATCCAGCACTTTATCCTAAAGCACCACTGCCTCTTGGCTCTTTTCCCTGCTACATGGGAAATGACTAAAAAGCAATGAGACCATTCTGTAAGCCCTCGGTGAACATCTGTTCCCTTGTCTTGCACTGGCTAACAAAGCTGTGAAAAGTAATCTATGTCATAAGAGGCCCAGTTCAGTGGTTATCAATCACAGTTCTTTTAGACTGGCCAGTAAATAGTACCAGATACATGATGGTTTATACAAAAGAACCATTCTCAAACCCACTGAGGAAAAAAAGCAGTTTTAAAAAGGGCTCTGTCTGCTTGAAACACAGATTTCTTCTGTCTTCCTCTTTTTCTTCCAGAAAATTCCATCACAAATTTTCTGAGATATCAGAGAAAGCAGAAATGGGAAAATGCAGGTCTCATTCCTTTTTGAGTGATGACTGCTGAAAAATTAGCTAGAAACTATCCCCAGTAGTTTTTGTTAACCCAGCTCTTACTGGGGGCAGCTGGGAAGCTCAGTGGATTGAGAGCCAGGCCTAGAGACGGGAGGTCCTAGGTTCGAATTTGACACTTCCCAGATGTGTGACCCTGGGCAAGTCACTTAACCCCCATTGCCTACCCTTACCACTCTTCTGCCTTGGAGCCAATACACAGTATTGACTCCAAAACCGAAGGTAAGGGTTTTAAAAAAAACAAACCTAGCTCTTGGGTCTGCAGCCCTCAACTTAGTTGGCCAAGTCACCATCATTCTTTACTGGCTCATTGTTAGCATTATGTCCACCATCAGCACTAGCCTCACTACCATCAGCACTAGCAGCATCACCTTCATCACCTTCATCTCCACCATCATCACCACCACCATTAATGCTATCACCACCATCACCACCATCATCATCTCCACCATTATCACTACCACCATCTGTCGCCATCACTACCATCACCATCATTACCACCACCACCATCATCTCCACAACCATCTTCACCACCATGACTACCACCGTCAGCACTATCACCACCATCATTACTCCCCATCATCTCTGTTGCCATCACCACCATCTTCATTACCATCATCTCTACCACCTTCACCACTATCCTCGGCACCATCTCCACCACCACCAGCATTATCACTACCATGATCTCCAACATCATCACTACCACCATCATCTCTGTCACCATCACCACCGTCTTCATCACCATCTTCCACACAACCATCTCACCACCATCACTACTACTCACCAGCACCACCAGCACCACCATCAGCCTTACCACCAGACAGAACAGTTAAGACATGTTATAAACATCTGTCTAATCTCTTTTAGCTCTAAAATTCCCTGAATCCATAATTGTGCCTTCTCTTGGTGTTTCAGGCCTATCATGAAGAACATTAACTATTATTCTGGGTTGGAGTAGAATGATGTTTTTAGGGCTTATCGAGGGTCATAGAGCTATTTGCTCATATAATGAATGGCTCCAGCCTTCTATGTCTTTTTTTTAAATTATTTTTTTAAACTCTTAACTTCTGTGTATTGGCTCCTAGGTGGAAAAGTGGTAAGGGTGGGCAATGGGGGTCAAGTGACTTGCCCAGGGTCACACAGCTGGGAAGTGTCTGAGGCCGGATTTGAACGTAGGACCGCCCATCTCTAGGCCTGACTCTCAATCCACTGAGCTACCCAGCTGCCCCCTTCTATGTCTTTTGATGACTTTTAACTTTTTTTTTTAACCCTTACCTTTTGTCTTAGAATCAATACTAAGTATTGGTTTCAAGGCAGAAGGGCAGTAAAGGGTGAGAAATGGGGGTTAAGTAACTTGGCCAGGTTCACACAGCTGGGAAGTGTCTCAAGTCAGATTTTGAACTCAGAATCTCCCCTCTTTAGACCTCCAGCCCCCAGCGACTTAAAAAATATTTTTTTCTGACATCCCTCTTAGTATTTATCCCTTTTCGCTGTGGTCACTGGGCCCGAGTGCATTTTCTTGGCTTATTATTTGCTTCTTTTGATCACTTCTGGACTGAGAAGATAGATACAAGGTCCGATAGAATTGGGTGGGAGATAAGTGAATTGGCTCTGAGAAACTATTTCATTAATGTATAATCTAAGAGCTTTAAGGAGGGCACAATGACGATCTGCTGTTTGTTAGGACCCTTTCAGAATCAGGGCTGTGAGGAAGGTCCTTTGACAACCCCTCCAGGAGCCACACAGACCCCCTCAGACCACAAGATGGCCAGCCTTTGAGTAAAGCATAGTCGCAGCCCTTGTGGTAACTCTCATCATTGTCCTGGACAGCCTGGCTAAATGAAAAGGTCACAGGCTCAGGCGTGTCGTTCTTGAAGTTTTGGAAGGACCTTCCTCTGTTCCTTCTGCCCAACTAACCTGCCTGGGCTTCTGTCCCATTTGAGTTAGAACAACAGTCAACCTCCAGACCTGATGCTCACCGGAGAGGGGAAAAATTCTTTCTCTATTTTTGCTATCCTTTACTTATCTAGGTGGCACATTGGATAGAGCACTGGGCCTGGAATCCTGCAGACTCTTCTTTCTGAGTTCAAATCTGGCCTCAGATACTTACTGGCTGTGTAACCCTAGACAAGTCACTTAACGGCTCCCTGCCTCAGTTTCCTCATCTGTAAAATAGAGATTAAACAGCACCTACTCTACAGGGCTGTCCTGAGGATAAAATAGGATACGAAAATAAAGTGCTTGGTCAACCTTAAGGCACTTTGTAAATGCTAGCCATTATCAGGATGGTTATCATTAAAGGTCCAACAAAGGAGGCTGATAGGGAGCCCCTGTAGGTTCCCTGAGCCAAGAGCAACATGAACAGAGTTTTTTTTGTTTGTTTGTTTGTTTGTTTTTGTTGTTTTTTAAACCCTTACTTTCTGTCTTAGAATCAATACTGTGTGTTGGTTCTACCACAGAAAAGTGGTAAGGTCTAGGCAATGGGGTTAAGTGACTTGCCCAGGGTCACACAGCTGGGAAGTGTCTGAAGTCAAATTTGAACCCAGGACCTCCCATCTCTAGGCCTGGCTCTCCATCCACTGAGCTACCCAGCTGCCCCCCATACCAGAGTTGGCTACCATGGACATAAAGTATATAAAGTGCTTTATACTCAAGCCTCCCAGCGCCAAGTTAATGTTAGCCGTTATTGTTGCCGTGACTATTATTATTTCGGTGGTCAGCAGGCCACATAACTTTGGGGCCATTAGATTGGATTGAACGTCAATCCAAACCAGGTGCCGTCCAGGACAGCGCAGGAATATGAGGCCGCTCTGAAGGCGAGGCTGGCCAGGTTCTCTCGGCCGGGCTTGGAGGGCGGGAGATGGGCATCTGCCCTGGCCAGCCCTCTGGCTCAGCTGCTCCCCGCGCTCCCAGCGCTCAGGCTAACTTGGCCTTCATTTCTCCCGGAGGTCCCCCTTCGGATCCCTCCAGCCTTCGCCCCGCCCCCTGGTTCATTCAGCACCAGGACAGGCTGCCCGCCCATTCATGCTGGGGAGAGACAGCTCGGGCTGGCCCCTGAACCATTGGCCTCTGGGG
Organism: Gracilinanus agilis; assembly: GCF_016433145.1. Lineage (NCBI taxonomy): Eukaryota > Metazoa > Chordata > Mammalia > Didelphimorphia > Didelphidae > Gracilinanus > Gracilinanus agilis. The sequence continues at coordinate 39,073,643 of NC_058134.1, forward strand.
CAGCAGGCGGCGGCGGCGGCAGCGGCGAGAGATATTTAAAGCGCTCCTTGGCCAGGGGAGGCGGCCCCGGCACTCGGCACATGCTGCGGGCTCGGGGCGCAGGCAGAGAGCAGGGCTTCCGATCCCAGGCTGCTCCCCCCATTCCTCCTCGTGCCCCGGGCCAGCCTCAGTGCTGCGGTCCACTATGCCCAGGCCATCCCTCAGGCCTTCTCAGCTCTTCACCATCTCGGGCCTGCTCTATTACTCCACCTGTATGGGTGAGTGCTGGGAGGTGGGAGAAGGGAGGAGGGAAAGTGTGTGGTTTCGTGGGAAAGCGGCCAGCCCGCGGACGGAGCGGGGGGGACCCCGTGGCGTTCTTGGGCTTTAGACGAGATCCTCAGCAGCCCAGGTAGTGGAGCTGGTAGGGTCTGGTTCCCGTGCAGGGTGTGGGATCCAGGTGTGCGCGTTCGTGTGTCCCCCCTCCAGGGCTTCCCAGGGCTCCTTCGGGTCGGGCTGAAGCAGCTGGCTTGGCCTTCCTCCTTTAACTGACTTTGCAGCAGGAGAATGTAAGAGTTCGGAGGGTTCCTAAGTGGTCCCAGGAGCAGGGCAGCAGCAGCAGCGGGCTAGAACTGGGCGCCATCTCGGCCACCCTGCCGTCGCATCTCTCCGATCCAGCCTCCTCCCTTTGGAAGCCCAGAGATGTTAAGCCACTTATCCAAGGTTGCACAGTAGCTGGGCGAGCCCGGAGACTCGGCCCTCCTCCCTCCCTGGCTACTTTAGCCGGCGCTGCCTCAGTGAGTGGGGTACAAGGCTTCCGCCAGCTCAGAGCCCTGCCGTCTTGTTTCTGCAGGCTGCCTGGTGTCTAGGCAGGAGACCCACCTGAGGAGAGGGCAAAGGCGCAGCTCCCCGCTGCTTGCGTGGCTCAGGGTCCCCTTAAACGCGCACTCCCTCACCTGTGGCTCACCTCCCCAAACAAATCCCAGAGGCAGCAGCTTCTGCAAGGCTCAGTACCAGCCGCCTGAGTAAACTCGGCGAAGCTCAATAAACCATTTCTAAAGTGGAAATGCTTCTCGGCGGTTCGCGGCAGAGCTGGTGCTCCCCCCGCCCTGCAAAGGCCCTCATTTAACTGGGGAAAGGGGGGGGGCTAAAGAAAAGCGGGCCAGCTGGGGCGTGAAGGGGACCTTAGAGAAATCCAATTCCCCGGCACTCCCTATACTGTGTTAGGCTAACGGTTCGGACCTTTCCCGACATGGCATCCCTTGTTTCCTTCTCGTGCCCACCCTCAGGACGTGCAAACAGAGAAATGTCCCCAGAGCAGAGGGCTGGACTCACTGGAGACTGGTGCATTGCCATCCCCACCAAATTCCTGCCTCTGGCGCAGCTTTCTCCCAAGGGTGCCTAATTCCTCAGAGCTAGCTCCCCGCAGCAAGGGCAGGACGAGAAGTAATTACCTCTAGGAAAGGCTGGGGATGCCCAATGGGAGCTTTGCATACTAGACGGCTAGGGGGGCCAGGGTTTGCCTTCACATAGCCACGAGCCTTTGGGGGTTGGAAGGAGCCTTCGGAAAAGCCTTCCTCCTGCAACTGAGAACGCGGGAGGAGACGCGTGACAGCGGCTTGCGTGAGGGGACCCGATCCCATCAGGCACCTAGCTCCAGCGTCTTCAGAACCCCCATCACCTAGTCTCATGAACCCATTTTACTGGTCTGTGCCTCGGTTTCTCCTGTGCTGGACAGTGGGAAGGATTCTTAAACACACCCAAGGAGCAAAGCATTGGGGGAAACCAGGATCTGAACCATTGTTATTTCTTGGCTTTTGGGCAGGGAATTGCAGTAACTTTAAGGCAGATGGAGCAGTTCTAATCCCTCCCCTCAATCTGAGCTTGGGCGAAGTGGGTAGACAGGCTAGCTGGGACTAAGAACACTTGAATGGGGAGCCAATGTGAAGACATCATGGTATGGAGGGAAAACTGCTCGATTTGGGGTCAGAAGACCTGGCTTCTTCTTATTATTGTTTTCTTATTATTTCTGGCTCAATGGCTACCTGGGCAACCGTCATTTAACCTTTACTTGCCTCAGTTTCCTCATCTGTTAAATGAGGTGATTAGATTAGGAGGCCTCTCCCATGGGTCCCTTCTGGTGCTAAAGCTTAGACCTATGCTCAATGGAGCCCCATCATCGTTTCCATGACAACATGGTCTTTGGGGCTCATCTGTCCAGAGTTCAGAGGCTTTGAAGTGGAACCCTTGGGCTGCAGCAGGGGCTGGGGAGGAGCCGCCACTATCTCCAGCAGACGAGATCCACTTGAAGCCCTGAGCTCACTTGACAGGGCAGCACTTGTTTTCCACTGTGTCCACCTGGTGGAAATATTCCGAGCCGGGGAGCCGTAAATAAACTAGACTGTGCTAAAAACAAACAGCTCTCCATGGAGTCAGCTTGGGCAGAAATAGATTGGGATTGCCTGTGGAAAGTAATTCAGAGGGACATGGGCATGGGAGGGGGGAGGGCCAGAGAGGGGCCACCCTGCTCCATTCCTGGCCCACGCAAATGGTCTCCTGATCCTTTCCTAATTTCCCTCTTCTGGCTCGGGGAAGCCCAGGTATTAGCCCTATTTGGATGCTGTTGGCTGGTCCATCAGTGGGATAAAGTGGGTGAGACACGAAGGCTATATATGGAGTGGAAAATCGATAAATTGCAGTAAATGCAAATAGCCACACTAATCTGCCTACCTCTCAGATCCTGGCCCCCCTCTCCCCTCCAGATTCAGAGCTGTCCTGCCTGGGGTTTCCAGAAGTGGTCTGGAAAACTGCCCCCCTCGAACCTCAGCTGTTAGCTCCCACTTGTTCTCCCCATCCCACACCGCTTGGCCACCAGGAAAGCAGTTCTGGTTTTTCTAGCAGGGGGGAAGGGACTTAGGACAGAGAGGACATGGGCCCCCCTTAAAGGGATCCTGGGCTCCCTAGCCTGTTGCATGCCTTCTCACAATTTTTCTCCCCTACTAAAAAGGAGCCCTCCCTTCTGAACCTTCCAACGTGACCAGCTCCTACAAAGCCTCAAGTTAGGAAGGGAAAGAAAACGTCATAATATCTGAGAATCTTTTCTTCTCTGTGATCACCCTGAGGCACTCAGGGAAATGAGTGTTGGTTGGGGGGTCAGAAAAGCTGAATTCAAATCCATTCTCTACCACGTACTCTTTGTGTGACCCTGGACTAGACACATCTCCCTGGGCCTCATTGTCCTCAGGAGTAAAACGAGAGGACTGGATTAGTCCTCTTGGGCCCTTTCCAGTTGTAGGGCATGAGCTGGTTCTGGGCTGAGACTGCAGTAAGAGGGAAAGTGAATGAATTGAATATCTGGGGAGTGAGCACCCCACTAAAGGTAGTATCAGGAGATCCAATCAATCAGGCAATCAATAACCAATCAATGTTTATTAAGTATCCACGTGCCAGGCACTGTGCTAAATGCTGGGGTTACAAAGCAAGGCAAAGACAGTCCTTGCCCTCAAGGAGCTCACAGTCTAATGGGCAAGAAAATGTGCTAACAGATATACAAACAAGCTAGAGACAGGATAAATAGGAAATAATTAACGGATGGATGATACTAGAATTAAGAAGGTTTGGGAAGGCTTCCTGTAGGAGGTGGGACTCCTCAGTGAGTACTCAAAGGAAGCCTGGAAGGCAGTAGGTGGTGTTATAGGCAAATTTATAAATTAAGATTTTAGACATTTAGTGTAAGATAGCAGCCAGGCCGGTCCGGCAAGACTGGAGAGTTCCAATCCTGGAATAGTGAGAAGCCCAGGAAAGTGGATTTGTTTCCTGCAAGAAACATCTGTCCTGTGGAAGTTCAAGTTTGAGCAGTGAATTTGGCTCTGGATGATGGACATCCAGACTGGTTCAGCTCCCTGCCTTCATCTCTCTGTGGCTTTTACTTGCTGTGGGCCTGGGTTCCTGGAAAACCTTAGATCATCGCTGGAGTTGAGGAGGACCCAGTTGTGAGACATCCATTTCCCCTTCTAACCAGCCAAGCTGGACTTGACAGCCCGTGTTAGGCCAGAGTCGAGTTTGTCCCACTTTTCCAGTCCCTGGAGTCTGTCCTTCGATGCCTAGTTTTAGGGGGACCTTTCCCTATATCGCCAACCCCAAAACTCCTTATTAAACTCCTGTGTCTTCCTCTACCCCAAGAAAGAGCCCACTGTTAGATATCTTCTAAAACCCGAGTTTTCCTGGCTAGGCTGGTGAGCAGTAACTGTCAACTGCCATGACCAACTTGAGTGTGTACTTTGCCCATTCCCCATTTCCACATCCCTTGGGTAGGTTATCTTGTGTGTCCAGTCACTTGTGGGTTTGTGGGAGTGAGAGTTTGTGTTTAACAGCCTTGTGTGTACTTGTTGTTCCCATCGACCTATTTCAGTGGAGATGGAAGAGCGACAGCATTCCTGGCAAGGGAGACAGCCAAAGAAAATGCCCAGATCCAAAGGGCGGAGGGTCTTGTCAATGGAGCATCCAGAAGGCCAGTGTCATTGGATCAAAGAGTAGATTTGGGGGAGTAAAGCGTAAGAAGACTGGCGAGCTAGGAGGGGGCTGGGATACCATAGAAAACATTTTGTCTTGGATCCTGGAGGCCATGGGGAGCCAATGGAGTTTACAGAGTACCAGGAATGGCGTGCTCAGACCTGAGCTTTAGAAAGATCACTTTGACAGCTGAGTGAGTGAAGGATGGACTAGAGTGGGGACAGACGGAGACAGCTATTGCCATAGCCCAAGAGTGAGATGGTGAGGGTCTACATGAGAGGGACCACAGTAGCAGGGGAGACAAAGGTACTGGAAAGATGGTACAAAGGTGAAATCCACAGGCCTTGGCAAGAGCTCCTCGCATCATTGGGATTCAGTATGAAAAAGATTGGATGGGAGTAACATAGTGAGTGGGGGTCCTGAAGGCTAGGGCCTTCCCCCCCCTTTCCCCTCGGGTTCAAGCAATGATGGAAAGTCTGTAAAGTCAGATTTTGTCCCAAATGGCATCTGTAAATCATGGGACTCTGCACCCTTCCTAGGTTCTGTTTAGGGAGAGATCGTACAATGTGTGTGGCCCCAGAGGGAAGGGAAGTGGGCAGAATCCCCACAGAGCACAGAATGCCATGGCACCCCAGCCAGATACCTTGACACCCAAAGAAGGGAAACACCCGAGGGGCCTCAACTTTGCCACGTGCTGGCCCCCTCACACCTGATCTGACTCTGTCCCTCTCTTTACCATTCCTGGGCCAAGCTGCAGACTCCTAAGTCACCCAAGCACTGACTCCTGCTCTTGCCACTTAAAGTAGAATAGCAACACCCAGCACTGGTGAAGGCAGAAACACTAGTGTCCTGTTCTAGTGCAAACAGCTGCACCTGCTCCCCCTCTCCTCCCCCTTTTTGCTCTCCCCCCTGCTCCCACACTCTGAAGTGACTGCCACGCTATGGTAACACCTCCTGATCTTTGCTCTCTCAAGAGCCCAGACAAAGCGTTTGTTCTCCTTGGGCAAGTTTCAAAAATTGTACCCCTTGGGCCTTCGGGGTAACGTATGGCTCATCACAAAATAAATACCCGTGTTCCACAAAGCAAGGGATCTTCTGGCCTTACATGTGAATGTGTTCATGAAAAACGGCCTTAAGAAATGACCTTCGTTGTGTGTCTCTGTGTCCAGTTGTGTTCCAGATAATCTATATCTAGATAATCAGATAAAGTCTACCTGATTTGTGTTTTACTTTTGTCCCCCTCCAGATTTTACACAGCACAATGGAGTACTTTTAGCACAATGGAGTGGGCACTTAGGAAAAGTTTTCTGAATTGAATCAAATAACGAAATGAGCTTTAAGCTCAGAGTAAGGTTGGAGTCTCAGCTGTACCATTTACTGGCTGTGTGACCTTGGACACATCACCTAACCTTTTTAAGCCTTGGCTTCCCCATATGTTAAACAGGAGGGTGTTATAGCTTCACCACTTTCCCGGGAAGTGTTCTGTAAATCTCCAAGTGCCACGAGTCATCGTCCTTATTATTACTGTGAATTCTGTAATAGTGTTTGCTTATTTTTTTATTTTGTTGTTCAGTTGTTTCAGTTCTATTGGACTTTTCGTGATCCTCTTTGGGGTTTTCCTGGCAAACATACTGGAATGGCATTCCCTTCTCCAGTTCATTTTACAAATGAGGAAACTGGACAGCTGGGTGGCTCATTGGAAAGAGTCAGGCCTAGAGACGAGAGATCTTGAGTTCAAATCTGGTTTCAGATACTTCCTAGGCATGTGACTCTTGGCAAGTCCCTTAACCCCCCATTATCTAGCCCTTATAATGCTCTTCTGCCTTGGAACCAATATTCAGTATTAATTCTAAGATGGAAGGTAAGGGTTTAAAAAATAAAATTAATAAATAAAAAAACAAATGAGAAAACTGAGGCAAACCAGGTTTAAGTGACTTTCCTAGAATCATTTGACTAATAAACATCTGAGGCCAGATTTGAACTCAGAAAGATATGAGTCTTCCTGACTCCAGGCCTGGCATTCTATCCATCGCACCACCTAGTTGCCCTGCTTTTGTTTTTTTGTTTTTTTAATGGATGCTCAATAAATATTTATTGATAATAGAATTGGTATATCTTGATCAAATTGATTAACACATTTAGTAAGCCTCTTAATCAAGCCCAGGCAGGTTATGAGGCATTCTATATGCCGATGGGTCTAAATCCAACAAAATCAGGTCCACAATGACTATCTGAGGGTGGTGAGAACTGATTTTCCTAGTAGCCCTGTACTGCATGGTGGAAAACCTAGGACCCTGATTCTCACCCTCCTTTGCCACATCCTGGCACTAAGGGATGGCTTTCTTTACGCAGCCCTTCCCGGTTTGGAAGAGAAGAAAAGAGTCAGTCAGAAAGGATGCTGTCTGTTGACCCCTCCTCCTCCACCAATGTTCCCACCGCCATTTTTCAGAGGGGGCCGGAGTTCTGTAAGTATCTTAGAGGGGGAAGTCCAAGGCTTCCCCATCAGACAAAAAGCTCCCTGTTCCCAGGGCTTTTTCCTGATCAGTATAAAGACGTTGCCCCCCTGACTCTTCAGATTGGTCCCTGAAAGTAGATCTAGGTTTGGGCGTTGGCTTGTTTCTGCATGAATTATGGGGATTTTAGGGGCTTCTTGTTTAAGGCTTCAACAGTTGCAGGATAATTTTTGTCTTGTGTGATTTTGCCTTTAGAAACCTCTGAAAAGAAGTGATCCACCTTGAATTTTCCATTTTCTGTGCTCCTGTGAGCTTCTCCTTAGAAATAACTTCTCCCACTTGCTTGTATTCTGCCTTCAATATCTACCCACCAGGAAAATTCTCTTATTGCCTAAACACATCAACTAATTTAGGCAGACAAAGGCAGAAGCACCGATTCATTCCAGTTTCTCCTTCCTGTCGGCTGGGGCCTCTATCTGAAGGGAGGCACCCTTAGGTTAAAAAGAATATATATATATAACTATCACTATATGGGTGCCCCACTCTGGGGGCCCTCAGGCCCTTCAGGAAGCTCCCAGATTTGGTGTAAGGACCACTCACTGCAACAACCTTCCTAACTTCTTTAAGAGATTTTTTTTTCAATGAACAAACATCACATTTCTCTCCTTCCTGACCACTTTCCCACCCATGAAAAAAAAGAAAAAGGAAAAAGAACCCCCTTAGAACAAATAGGAATTGTTAAAACTTGCCAAGTTCTTTCGAAGTTGTCATTGACCATCCAGGACCAACCATCTTTGGTTTTAAAGATCCCAAGAACACAAAAGGTGGCCCAGTGCAGCGAGAGCCAGAGAAGGCAGGAAACCAGCAAATGAATGAATGGGTAACTGACTGGTTCTTGAGTGGGTCCATCTAATGAGTTGGTGACCGTGTCTCTTGGATGCCGGTTCTAACTTTTTCAACCTGAATATTGTTTTCTATTGAAGCTTCTGTCCCCAGATATGCCAAACTTCTTTCTAGAGCTACAGACAACCCAGTCTCCATGTGTTCAAGAATCCCTTGGCCCCCCTGGGCCTCCGGGCCCCCAGGTTAGTATCATCTCCCGAGCCCTCTCTTAGTGTTTTCTGTTTGAAGCACTGAAATATATTCAATGAGATTAAATTCAATAAATCTTTATTGAGTACTTACTATGTTCAGGGTTACCATACCAGGCACTGGGGATACAGTTCTAAAGTGAAAGAGGCCCCTGCCCTCTTATATTCTATGTGAGACTTAATTAATCTACACTGTTGTTTGCTTCCCGTAACACTTATTTTTTTTAAAAATAGATTACCTTGGGGGCAGCTGGGTAGCTCAGTGGATTGAGAGTCAGGCCTAGAGACAGGAGGTCCTAAGTTCAAATCTGGCCTCAGACGCTTCCCAGCTGTGTGACCCTGGGCAAGTCACTTGACCCCCATTGCCCACCCTTACCACTCTTCCACCTAGGAGCCAATACACAGAAGTTAAGGGTTTTAAAAAAAATAGATTACCTTGCTACTTCCTTAGTTCCATCATCCAGGCCATGATGATATACAGAATTCTTAGTTCTTAGACGATAGAGCTATAGAGACAAAAACAAAATAGCCCAGGACAGTTAGGTGGCACAGTGAATAGATAGAGCTCGAAACCTGGAATCAGGAGGACCTGGATTCAAATTTGACCTCAGATACTTCCTAGGTGTGTGACCCTGGGCAAGTCACTTAAACTTCAATTGCCTGGCCCTTGCCACTCTTCTAGCTTAGAACTGATACTAAGGCAGAAGGTAAAGGTTTAAAAAAAGAAACAGCCCTTGCCTTCAAGGAGAACTTACTTCTAAAAGGAAAATACAATTGTGTATGTGGATAAACTAAAAAGAGGGAGAGAATGCTGGGTCTAAGAGATCCAGATAAAATGTTAAAGGAAAATTTGAGGAAGGAGGGAGTCCTTTCAGTTGCCAGGATCAGGAAAAACCACAGGGAAGAGGGAGGGCATTCCTGGTACAGGAAGTACCTTTACAAGATGGTACACTGAATTCGAGCCCATATAAAAGAAAGCACCAATCTCTTTTGAACCTGCAATTGGCATGAAAGAAAACAACACATATTTCTAGAACCATAAGCTCTTGTCAAAGAAAATGTGGGTTGTTCTAGAGCCTTATTCTAGTTCTAGATTCTAGAATGCTTGTTGACTGCATCTCTTGTAAAAAGAAACATGAGTTGTCCCGGTGCCTTGGGAATGAGATGAAAAATGAGGGTGGAACAGGACCACCTCCTTGTGATCCTGTCCAAACCTCTTAGTTCCCATGTTTCAAAGAGGACTCATGGCCAACATGGCAGCCTGAAGGTCTCCGAGATGATGTGGTTTCAGTAATGCAGCTGAGCATTTTGATGAATTTCCACCTCCCACCCCTACATTCTGGGAACTTTAAAAAGCAATTAGCAGAGTGAGCCTCTTCCAGACAGGCAGAGCAGAAAATAGCCTCTCCCTTGGAAGAAAGGGTCATTAGAAGCTATAGTATTGCTCACTTTGCAGGACTTCTCATTTCTACTCCAGCACTAGTCTCAGCTCTATGGCTGGTCCAGGGAATAAAAATGCCATGTTTTCTTGGACAGTTCCCCCTGTTTTAAGAAGGCATGTTATTGCCAATGCAGGGAGCAGGAAGATTACTGTGTCTGCTGCTGATTAGGCTTGGCCTGGGAAACTCCAAGAGGAGTGTTTCTGCCAGAGCCAAAGCCTAATTTCCTGGTTGGAAGCCTGATATATAATGGTTACCCTCCTGAAAGGATCAAAGGATTGGAAATTTGGGATTGAAAAAGAACATAGAAGACATTGAGCCCAATCCCCTAATTTTACAGTTGAGCAAACTGAGGCTTAGAGAAGTGAAATAATTTGGCTAAAGACATACAGAAAGAAAACACCAGCGTAGAGATTGGATCTTCTGGTTCCAAATCCAGGGGTCTTTCCAGTGTGCTGCAGTGCGTTTATCATCTTCCATGCCCAGGGCTGGCTTTATGATGGCTTTTGTAGACAAAATATCCACGGATTGTCTTTGTTTCCTAAAATGACCAAGATTCTCTCATCCATAAGCATTGTGGGAAATAGAATTTGTCCATGGAGATAGCCTCTACACTTGTTAAACCTTGTTTTCTACATCATGTAGGGTCCTCCAGGGATTCCTGGACCAAAGGGGGAAAAAGTAAGTACTGGCCTTTTCTTTTGCATAGATGTGTGTTTGGGAGAAAGAGAGAGAGTGAGGGGGGAGAGAGAGAGAGAGAGAGAGAGAGAGAGAGAGAGAGAGGAGAGCAAGCCCAGATGGGCTCTAATTTGTCCTTTAAGGGTTGTGAAGCAGTGATGTGCAGCCAAAGAGAGCTTAAATGTCTTCTCCAGAGTTGGAAGGAAGGGCACTCCTGCAAATCAGCACCAAGCTTTCTTCTTCAAAAAAGCAGAAAGTAAGGGGAAGGATGGGCAGAATCAGAAAAATAAGCCATCAGTGGAGAAAAATTGGAAAGAGGTAAAGAAAGACTAAAGGGAAGACAAGGCAGGCCACTACGATGTTTCTTCTATTCCCTGGTTCCACTGGAGAAACCCACACTTTCTGGCCCAGAAGGTTTTAAAGGCCCCCTTCTACCCAGTGACATCCTGCTGAGGTGTGGTGGAGGAAGGCAGGATTGCCTGACACAGGCAATTTTTTTTTTTGGATTGGATTTTTTAAAAAATTTATTTAATTGATTAATTAAGAAAAATTTTCCATGGTTACAGGGTTCATGTTCTTTCTCTCCCCTCCAACCCTGCCCCCATAGCCAACATGTAATTCCACTGGGCTTTACATGTATCATTGATCAAAACCTATTTCCATATTATTGATAATTGCACTCAGGTGATCATTTAGCATCTACATCCCCAATTATATCCCCATCAACCCATCAAGCAGTTGTTTTTCTTCTGTGTTTCTGCTCCCACAGTTCTTTCTCTGAATGTGGGTAACATTCTTTTCCATAAGTCCCTCAGAGTTGTCCTGGGTCATTGCATTGCTGCTAGTACAGATTTTACCATAGTGTATCAGTCTCTATGTACAATGTTCTCCTGGTTCTGCTCCTTTCACTCTGCATCAATTCCTGGAGGTCGTTCCAGTCCTGAAGGGGCTTCACAAGTCACTTGCTAGGGCTACATGGACTTCTCAACTTCTTATTAGCCTTTCATCTTAAACCATGAAATATCTGGGCATTCTGAAATGACTGGTAGAGTAGGAAGAAGTTTGGCTTTGACGTCGAAGTGGCAGGGTGTGAATGGCAGAGGTTTTGGCTGAATGACCCTGGACAAGCTCATTTTTTTTTAAATTTTTTTACCTCCTTTACCTCCTACCTTAGCATCAATTCTAAGACAAAAGAGCAATTAAGGGCTAGGCAATGGAAGTTAAGGGATTTGGCCAGGGTTATTCAATAGAAAGTGACTGAGGCCAGATTTAAACCCAGGACCTCAGATCTCTATCCAATGTGCTATATCTATTTTTTTTTCAAACTGCTTTTTTTATATTTTTAAAACTCTTATCTTCTATCTTGGGGTCAATACTGTATATTGGTTCCAAGACAGAACAGTGGTAAGGGATAGGCAATGGGGGTTAAGTGACTTACCCAGAGGCACACAGCTAGGAAGTGTCTAAGGCCACATTCAAACCCAGAACTTCTTCCCTCCAGGACTGGTTGTCAATCCACTGAGCCATCTAGCTGCCCCCTCTGCTCATCTTTTAAAGATTGTAGTTGGACTAGATGATGGCCAACTTCTCAGCCAGTTCTAGATCTATGGTCCTAAGTAGAGAACATAAGCATATTTTAATGCTTCTGCTGAACTCCTCTGCTGTTCTGGGGTAGCATCTGCTGAAATGTCCTTTCCTTCCACAGGGGGAACTTGGCCGGCCAGGAAGAAAGGTAAGTGTCTTTTTCTGGGTCAGCTTCATGTAAATGATCCTATTCTGGATTTCCTTCTTTCCCTCCTTCACTCTCTCCTTCCCTCCCTCTCTCTCTTCCTTCTTGCCTTCCTTCCTCCCTTCCTCCCTTCCTCCCCACCTTTCCTCCTTTCTTCCTCCCTTCTTCCCTCCCTTCCTTCCTTCATCTTTATTTTCGTTGGCTCTCTGGAATTCATTTCCTCTGACACCAGTGCTGTTGGCAAGTGTGGGAGGCCATGGCGCTACCAGGATGAAATCATCTTGGTCATAGTCATGGGCTACGTCATTTGCCTCTTAACAGTGACTGAGGTTCAGGTACTGAGCCCAACAGAATGGAATCTCCAGTGGAACCAAGGGATACCACCAATAGCTTAGTGGTCCAACTGGAAACCGCAGGCCACAGTTAGATCATCTGGAATTTGATTCAGGGCTGCCCAACGTCCACAGACTCCCTTCACTCTCATTGGCTTCAAATTAATGACAGAATTGGTTCTTCCAAACTGTCCACTTAAGGAGGAATGAAGCACCAAGCAACCTGAAGGCCATGGTGGGTCAAGGCACTCACTGGAATGACTGGCAAATAAATGAGAGGCCCCCAGGAAAAGGAGGGGCCCATTCTTATTCTGTGTGGCCAGTGGATTCTGACTTTGGAAGGTTGGGTCTTGGTGACAAAGGGAGGCATAATAAGTTAGGATAGGCATCCATGATTATTCCAATTTCTTGGGCAAGCTCATCTTTATCTAAATGAAATCATTTCAAGAAGAGCCACTCTGCTATACTGCACACCACTTTTTTCCCCCATCCCCTTTTGTTGGGCTCCCTTCCTCCTTATACCACCAAAGTCACTACTCTGTTTCTTACCAGCACCCAAGGGTGTCTGCTTGGGAAGAACCCACTGAAGAAAGCGGGTAGGAAGATTTCCTGGATGAAAACAGAAATAGCAGAAAACCCATATGCCTTCTCTCCTTCCTTCACTACATTTTCCAAGTGGAAGCAATCAGCAGATCCTGTAATGCAGGAGTTCCTAACTAGGGGTTCATGTACTTGTTTTTGGTGGTTTTTTTTTAAAAGTACTTTAGTAGCCATTTCACAGAATTGATTTTCTTTGTTATCCTATGTATTTTATTATATGCATTTAAAAACATTTTTCTGAGAAATTTACCAGACTACTATAGGGAACAATGACACAAAAAATCAAGAACTTCTGCTAGGTGTCCATTTGGGGGTAGGGAAGCAAATATGCCGAAGATTTTAGCTTAGCTGTGAACTGGATGTAGATCAATCCTTTGCAAGTTATTGGGAGTCCTGGGGAGGGGGGTGACTGGGAGCTTTGGTCTGAAGGAGTAGGACTCCTTTCCTTGTCCCCAGACATGCTGAAAACATCAGCACCGAACAGCAGGTAGAGGATGAACTTGGGAGTCAGGAAGGCCAAGGTTTGTATCCTGTTACATCTAAGTGTCAGCTTTTAGGACGATTCTAGTACCAAAGGGAAACGGATCCAGTTGTCATGTCTCTCATTGTTTGTTGGTCTTTGAAGGGTAGACCCGGCCCTCCAGGTGTCCCCGGAATGCCTGGGCCTATTGGCTGGCCAGGCCCTACTGGACCTCAGGTAAGTGCTGAGACCCTTGGACCCCCTATCACACCAGGTCAACAAGGGGAGAGGATGATGACACACCAGTCCCCTAGGACCCATGCAGAAAAACTTGGTGTGCCAATAGAAGGACAAGGAGGTGGGAGGTCAGAAGATTATTTGCAAGGTTGCCATCTTTTCTCGTAGAGGGATCTCCTGCTGCTCTGTTCCCATAAGCCACAGAGAGGAAGCAGAACTTGCTGGAAAGAGCACTGGGCTTAGGAGTTGGAATTTGTGGGTTCAATCCTGGTTGATTATTCATGTGACCATTCCTCAAAAGGGATTGAGCTTCCTCAATGGGGGCCTGCTCTCTTCTTGGAGGTCTTCAAGGAAGGGCTTCAAGAAACTATGAAATAAGCAGAGAATCTTCATACTCCCACCCCACCTTTTGGTGCTGCCTCAAACGGCCAAATTTTCTCCATTATACTAATCAAACCCGCTTTTAGGAAGGGATGAAACATCGGCCGTTTATACCTTAGTGCAAATTTTAACAACTATATGCTGCTCTCTCGATGAGCCAGAACAAAATATCAGCCACTTAGTGTAAGTCTTTGTGTGACTTCCATTGTTCTCTCTTTAAACTGGAGTCGTTAGCCTTCATCAGTAGGGGTCAGTGGAGAAAAAGTTTGGATCTTTGGACAAGACCAGGGGGTGCTTTGGGCTGGAATGCATTTGGTCAAATCTTCACAATGGGAAAGGAAGAGAGGGAGAGTGACCACTTGGTGGGGGAGGTGGGGAGGAGGAGGTATATTTACAGATATTCTTCACTTTATGCAATAGACAGCTGCTTTAGGAGGTATGGGGTGAATTCCAGCCAAGGAAATCCTTTTTTGAGGGATGGAGGTGTGTGTGTGAAGTGGATGACCCCAAAGGATCTTCTCAGCTTGAGGTCCTATGATTTCCTCAATAATTTCTATTATGAAACTGGAAATATATTCTCCTAAACCATATTTTGATCCCTGACTTCCTAGGAGCTGAATTAGAACCCTGGTCCTTACTGTGTGACTTTGGGCAAGTCAGCTTCTCTGGACCTCAGTTTCCTCATCTGTACAATGGGAGGGTTGGAATAGGTGGCTTCCAAGGTCTCTTTGAAGTCTAAAATCTATAGTTCTATTCTCTTCTGCTATGCTCAAAATAAAAATGCCTGAAGTGAAGACCTTGGCTAGTCCCAGAAACTCTAGTGATATGGATACCACCAGAGGGGTTATCGAGGAATGAATTTAGGCTTGGATGAGGAAGTCGCATCTTATTCAAGTTCTTCCAAAGGGGATGGATGGAGTATGTGCTCCCTCCTCCTGGAGATCTTTAAGCAAAAGCTGAATGCCATTTGTGTGGGGAAATGTAGGGATCTCCAACTCCAAGGCATGGTATTTTCTGGACTCTTGAGAGGATATTTACAGGAGCAGCTATGTGGATAGAGAGTCAGGTCTAGAGGCAAGAGGTCCCGGGTTCAAATTTGGCCTCATACACTTCCTAGCTATGTGACTGAGCAAGTCACTTAACCCCCATTGCCTAGTCCTTACAGCTCTTCTGCCTTGGAACCCCTCAGTATTGATTCTAAGAGAGAAGGGTAAAGTTTAAATTTTTTTAATGATATTTACACTTTAAGCCTTTAGGGAAATGGAAGGTTTTATCTTCTTTTCAAGGGGTTTTAGGGATCAAGTAAGGGAGTTGTGACCTGTGAAGGGCCTGCCAAGCCCGCCATATAATATAATAAGCTGGAGGTTGGTTATTATTCACTCTGTCTGTGAATGGGCTGGTCTGGCTGTCTCCAGGTCCCTCACTCACTGATGGACCTCCTAGGAGCTGTAACCATCTTTCTCTCTCTCTTTTTCCCAACCCCTGCAGGGTGAAAAAGGTGATCTGGGTTTGATGGGATTGCCAGGTACAAGAGGACCCGTGGGCTCTCAGGTTTGTGAACTGGAGCATTGTCAGACTTTGTTCTCTCAACTGAAAGTAGAGGCTGAAAGTGGGGGGCCGTCGCTATTTCTTCACTCTACCCCAAAGCAGCAAAATATTGGGGGAGAGGGAAATGAGGGAATAAAGGAGGAGAAAATGACTGAGATTTCAGGACCCCTTTCTAAGCCCCACTAAGACTATGATTGCTTCAAGACTTGGCTCCTTGTCACAGGTTAGACCTAATCAATGTCCTCCTTAGCATGGTATCGCTGGCGGAGAATCCAAAGACCTGGACTCCTCCGGTTACCATCAGTGTATCCTTGGGCTATTCACACAAGTGTTTGGAGTCTCAAGTTCAAATCTAGCAAAAAAAAAAAAAAAAGTTTAGTGTCAGCATTAAGGCTGGTTCCCCATCTTCAACATGAAAGCTCTACCTGTATAGTTTGATGGAATTGATGACCAAAAGGGGATCTCATGTGACCTGGGGCACTGTGTACCTTGTAAAAGGGATACTTAATACTCTGGCAATGGCTAGTGATGTTTCTTCATTGGGTCCCCTCTCACTTCATCCTGGTTCTCTAATTCTCACTTTGTCAGGGACTGATTTTTTTTATTTGTGGAACATCCAGGCTTTTTTTTTTCTCTCTCTCTCACTCCTCTGACATATTCCTATCACTCACTTTTCATTAACTCCTTCACCAGAAGGCAGGCTGGAAATAGAGGAGTACGTTGGAGTTACTTGTTCACAATACTGGATAAAGGTTTGGTAAGGCTAGCATTGTCACTTCAATGTCGTTTCTTTGTTTAAAAAATTATTTATTAGACATTTAGTAATAATCAACAAAAACAGACCTTCAAAAAGAACAAATGAGCGTGAAAGAACAATCATAAGTGAAATGACAAACTTTTTACGTTTATAGTTAGCTTAAAAAATATGCAAAGTAATTTTAACAAGATGGCGGCTAAATCAACTGATTTGCCTCTATCTTTTCCTTTGATCTTTTCTTCTTCTGTGATTCTGGATTTTCTCATTGGTCTCACCAAAAAGCATAGTGGCATAGTGTGGGTAGAGTCATGGACTTGGCATCAGGAAATCCCAAGTTAAGATCCCACTTCTGACACCTTCTAGCTGGGTGATCATGGGAAATTTGCTTAATCTCTCTGATTCTTTGGAAATCCTTTGAATCTCTAAATTACAGATGGAGCTATGCCGTCACTTGTCCTTGGTGCATGGAGATAGTATTGCATTATTTGTCTGTTTGTAGTCAGGGTGTACATTTTGGTTCTTTGTTCAGTCAAATAGGTCTTTTGTTTTTTATATTCTTCATCTAGGTCATTTCTCACAGCCCCAAACTGTCACGTTCCATAATTTGTTCGGCCATTTTCTGTTGGCTGGTTGTTTTGTTGTTATGAATCATATAATATGAGTTGCTTTTATTATTGAATTCACATATTATTTTGAATAATATCCTCATTCTAGAAATATTTTTGGATAGATCGGTTTTTTCTTTTCATAATATTTTTAGACTTTATAAGTCCAATAGTAGGTTAGTTATTCCTAGAGTCCAGGGGGAATATCTTTCCTTTTTATTTCTATCACCAACACTTAGCACAGTGATTTACACTTAGTAAGCACTGAGTAAATGTTTTTTCATTTAAGTCATGGTCAAAGAAGGTGAAAAGTTTTATAGCTTGTGTGTGTATGTGTGTGTCTGTATACATATACAGAGAGAGAGAGAGAGAGAGAGAGAGAGAGAGAGAGAGAGAGAGAGAGAGAGAGAGAGAGAGAGAGAGAGA
>NC_058134.1:39093698-39103661 GCF_016433145.1 Gracilinanus agilis
GAGAAAGAGAGAAAAAGAAAGATAAAGAGAGAAGGGAAAGAAGGAGGGAGGGAGAGAGGATGGGGGAGAGAGAGGGGGAGAGAGGGGAAAGAGAGAGAGAGAGAGAGAGAGAGAGAGAGAGAGAGAGAGAGAGGAAAGGGAAAGAAGGAGGGAGGGAAAGAGTGGGGGGGAGAGACAGAGAGAGAGGCCATGGGTTGTCGTGGACCAAGAACCTATCCCCAAATAACTCCCCTAATGATGATGAAGCTCTCCATACTTATAGCCTGATTGTCCCTCAGAAACCAGCCTTGCTCTGTTGCCAGGATTGTCCTCAAAACCTTGCCAATGCTTATGCTGTGATGGCCCAGCCTTCCAGACCCCAAGGTCACCTCCAAGCGGTGACAAAGCCTTACAGTGAGATTCCTGGCTTGCTATTTCATGCTCTGAAAATGGCTTCTGCTGCAGTTCTTGAACTCAGGGAAGCTTCTTGCCCTGTTCTCTAGAAATACTATCCTTAAGGATCACGTTCAGAAAACCAAAATGACTCACACTTGTCATGGCAGACCCTATTTGCTTCTCTTGCCAAAGGAGCCCAGGAGAGCCAAAGAATGGGGGGAAGGGAAGGGAAGCCATTGTTCCACACCTCATAGAGAGCAAGAGGAAAGCATGGCACTCCTGCAGCCCCATGGAAACTCAGCCACAGCAGAATCACACCTGCACATCCTGAATTCTGGCCACCCTGAGCTCTGGGGTCAATGTGGGGAGGTATTTAAACCGCTGCATTCCCTGGTGTCTCTCACATGAGTAAGGACCAGCTCTGGCAGTCTGAAAGGCTCTACAGCAAGCATGGATGGGATGGACTGTAAAAGGGCTTTCTGCTTTCTTTCAGGGTCACCCTGGAACCAGAGGGGAAAAGGTCAGTGTGACAATAAGATGATCCATTAAAGGCTGGTGTGCAAGTGCATAAGGGAGTTTGAGATTAGACTAGAAGTGATGGAAGGGTTGGAAGGAAGGAGAGAAGGAGGGATTGAAGGAAGGAGTGTGGGAAAGATGGAGAGTGGGAGGGATGGGGGGATGATTGGGGGGGGGACATTTCTTTAGGAGCTGGCATGATCTCAGGGCCCTGATGAGAGGACTGAAGAACTATGGTCCAAAACAGATGATGTGAATGAGTACGGGTCATGGAGGTTAGCCATAGTTTCTTAACAAGCTGTGATGAAAAATGTCCTTTTTGACATATAAAGAATTATAATCACAACTGGACCTTTCACTCACAAAGGAAGGAGAGGAGATATGGAGGTAGGGATAGAATGACTGTTTTGACCCTTAAGTGATACCCCAAAGGAATTATACTAACTTCTGTATTTATCCTGACTTGACCTCTTCATGATTGGGGTATTAAAGTTGTCAGGGGGGTCTTCTTACCCTGGACTACCAGGTCCAGAGTCAAGAAGTTCAAATCTAGCCTCAGATACTTACTTGCTCCATGACTCTGAACAAGTCACTTGATCTCTATTTGCCTCAGTTTTCTCATCTGTAAAATGGGGATCATAATAGCTCCTACTTCCCAAGGTTAAGATTCTCACATGAGATAATAACTGTAAAGCACTTAGAACGTGCCTGGTACATAGTTGGAGTTTAGTAAATATTTTCTTCCTTCCTTTCTCCTTGGAAGGATGGTCTGGGCCATATTTGCCTAGAATATCCATTGTATGTTCGCTAAGTAGGAAAGCATTGGACTATGTGAGTGCCATCCCATCCGGAGATGTGATTCCATGACCCAGTGCTACATGAAATGATGCTTCTTTAGACACATCGTTACTCTCCCCTCCTTTATCTGACTCTCAGAGGAGAATCAATGAACCTATCCTACAATTTTGCTGCAACTTGCTTGCCTCCTGGTTTCATTCATCTATTTTTAAGCTCTTACCTTCTGTCTTAGTATCAGTTCTAAGACAGAAGAGCAGTAGGAGCCAGGCACTCAGGGTTAAGTGACTTGACCAGGGTCACGCAGCTAGGAAGTGGCCAAGGCCAGATTTGGAGCCAGGACCTCCCAACTCCAGACTTGGAGTAGATAGGCTCTATCTACCTAGCTACCCTCTCTTGGTTTCATTTAAAGTCAGAAAATCAATATTCGCATGGCTTAGTTCCTTTGGCATGATATCAACTGGTCACTGGCCAAGGATCTTCAATTTTAAAGTACCAATGATTAATGGATACGTACCTGGTCTCCCTCTCTGACCCTTTCCCTCCATTCCACCACTGTCCCTGAAGAAGCAGAGAGGAGGTTATTTTGCTATTTGTCTTCATGTCATGAGTGGCCGTGGCCGAAAAAATTCTCTCCCTTCTCTTGATTCATTTTTTTTAACCCTTACCTTCTGTCTTAGAATTAATACTGTGTATTGGTTTCAAGGCAGAAGAGCTCTAAGAGGTAGGCAAGAGGGTTGTGACTTGCCCAGGGTCACCCAGCTGGGAAGAGTCTGAGGCCAGATTTGGACCCAGGTCCTCCCTTCCCCAGGCTTGACTCAATCCACAGAGCCACCCAGCTGTCCCTTCGTTCTATATACATAGAACACTTTCAGAGACAAGATCCAGGAAAAATGGACTGTGGAAGGGAAGGAGAAGGATACCTGGGGCTAAACCCACTGGGGCTCCCTTGGGTCTGGCCAACCTAGTCAGAAGGGGGGAGTGAGAGCAGAAGTCTCTACTTTCTCTTAATTCCCAGTTTCTCTTCTGGACCACCAAGTGGTCTTCCTTTTTCTTCAGCCTTGGGAGAGTCCATTCTCTTGGCACTGACCAGGGAGATTTTCCCCCAACAAAGCTAAAATATAGCAAAATTCTTTTGGGTCACTCTGGTTTGCAGCCTGCATCTGAGCTAACACTCCCAGACACCAAGATCACAGAGTGGGGCCCAACCATGTGCATCCACGTGGCAGAGCAGAGAACCTGGAAGACTCGGGTTGTAGGAAGGCAATTTGGTCCTCGCCAGCTGCCCATCTTGGGCTGCTCATTTCACTAGTCTGGGCTTTAAGGGCCTTCCTCACCAACTGAGGGTGTTTGATTTGGGTCACAGAATCACAGATTTAGAGCTAGGAGGGAACTTGGGGGTTATTGAATCCAAACAGTTAAGGGACTTCCCAAGGGTCACACATTCCCAGTGAATGAGTAAATCTGGATTTGAACTCAAGTCTTCTGACTCCAAGTCCAGCTGTTCTCTCTACTCCTCTATACTGTTTCCTTCAAACCCAAGCTTGGAGTCTGGAACCCAGAATGACGTCTGAGAATCCAGTCCCATCTTCGCTGTAATATTGTGTGACTTTGAACAAGTCTGTTCCCTGGGCCTCAGTTTCCCCAATTGTCAGAGGAAGGGCAGCTGTTCCAAGCCGTCTCTAAAGTCCCCTCCAGATCTCCTGCTATGATTTAGGGCTCTGAGAGTCTTTCATGTGACATTAACCCGTCTCTTCTATGGTTTCTCCCCAGGGCTCCAAAGGCGACAAAGGCATCCTGGGCCCAAAAGGAGAAAAGGTAATGATTTGGGGCAGTGACCCAGATGGAAAAGCAGCTGTGCCGATGACCGACTGGGGCGACTGCCCTTTGAAAAAGCCTCTTTGGAGTTTCCTCCACAGCTGTAGCAAATAAACCTCCTTCCAGAAGTGATCACAGGCCTTTCTTTCCTTCACAGGGTTTTCCAGGCCTTCCTGGGATGCTGGGACAGAAAGTAAGTATCTCGAGGTTTGGGAAGGGTTCTCTCAACTTACATAGCCTTAAAGTGCTTCCTCTTGGGGGGTAGCCAGGGGGTTTAGTACATAGAGAACCAAGCCTGGAACCAGGAGGTCCGGGATTCAAATATGGCCTTAGACACTTCCTGGCTGTGTGACCCTGGGCAAGTCACTTACCCCCCATTGCCCAGCCCTGACCACTCTTCTGCCTTGGAACCGATACCCAGTATTGATTCTAAGATGGAAGGTAAGAGTTGATTTGTTTTTTTTTTTTTTTTAAAGATGTTCTTCTGAATTCCAGGGATGACCATGGAAAGCCTTCATCTCCTTCATAGGAAGATATGGCTAATAGAATCCTTTTTTTGCTAAATGTTTTCTTTTTTAGTTATTGTTTTTTTTTAAACCCTTGTACTTTGGTGTATTGTCTCATAGGTGGAAGAGTGGTAAGGGTGGGCAATGGGGGTCAAGTGACTTGCCCAGGGTCACACAGCTGGGAAGTGGCTGAGGCTGGGTTTGAACCCAGGACCTCCTGTCTCTAGGCCTGACTCTCACTCCACTGAGCTACCCAGCTGCCCTCAATGTTTTCTTAAAACTACTCTTTCCCCATTGTCAAGTTCCTCGTGCTTTTTCCTCTGGTCTTATCTTCCTGGAAAGGCTGTCGCAGAAGTGTATAAAACGCTGTGCTTCATCCCCACCCTGAGAACCTCTGAAAAAGATGTTCTCGTCTTTGAGTTCAATCATTCTGGAGAGACGCCCGTCCGTTCAGCGCAGCCAAGAAAAAATGGGAGAGCCGAGTAGGAGGGACAGAAGCCTCCCTGCTCTCTGCTGGCCATCGCCCCAGCAATCTGAAGAATGCGAGATGGCAGCATCCCTGGACGTGCTCCTTTAAGGCAGGGCTATATATGATAGCCCTAATTGAGTCTTGGGAGAGAAATTAGATCAAGAAAATGCTGGCTGTTTCCGGTTGGAGAAGGGCAGGGTAGGATTGCAGGAATTTTGTGCTAAGAGAGTCCCAGGAATAGTTACATAAAAATATAAATGATGTGTGTGTGTGTGTGTGTGTGTGTGTGTGTGAAATTTTTGCAGAGGTCAGGGAGTCCCCAAAGGGGCAGCACCCCCAAATGTTTCCCATGACTCTTCTATTCTGGAAAAAAAAAGGGTCACTTTTCATCCTATCGTAGTCGATTTTTCCTTTTGCTGTTCTTACAGCCTGACAAATCCTATAAAAAGAGGCCTCGGAGAGGTTATATGAAACTCTTAGAAGCTTTCCATTTGGCTGCGTGGAGCCCTGCCTCATTTAGCTTCAATGGGAACGTTAAAACATTTACCGGAGGGGAAGGACATTGCTCTTGTTCCTTCCTTTCAGTCACGTCTGACTCTTCGGGACCTCTTTTGGGGTTTTCTTGGCTGGAGTGGTTGGCCATTTTCTTCTCCAACTCATTTGACAGATGAGGAAACTGAGGCAAATGGGGTACCCAGGATCAGGCCAGATTTGAATTCAGAAGGATGAGTCTTCCTGACTCCAGTCCTGGGACTCTATACACCGTGCCATCGAGGGTAATTATAGGACACTTAAATGTCTTTAATGGCACAACAAATTGAACCTTATCCATTTGAATTATCTTGTTCTCTTCTACCTAAAGCTGACAGGAGAATAATGGGCCATAGAGGAAATAATAGGCTTTAAGGGGGGAGCTTGGGAATTTTTTTGGGGGGTGGAGTGAGGCACACAATGCCCAGAAAGGGACAGATTGAGGGCATTGACTATGTGTATTGGAACTAATTTCAGATTTATAAGTTTGATCTTTAAAAAGGCATCATTCTTATGTGCTGATGATTTGGGGCGTGCCGCTGAGTGTCAGAAGCACAAGGCTGATAAATACTGGGGCAGCCGTCTGGCTCGGGCAGCTGTGGTGGGCCCCTGACACACGCACCTTGTCTTGGCGATGGGAATTATCCATCAGTGAACGTTGGCAGGACATTCAGGGCTGTAGAGAACAGAGGACAAACTCGCTGCTGCCCAGTAGACAAGGCCGAACCAAAGTAACAGATAATAACATCTGTGGGAATCTTGGGTGGAAACAGAGGAGAGAGATGGGGCATAATGGAGGAAACAGGCTTTTTTTTTTTTCCCTTGAAAATCGTGAGTTTTTGCAGTGGGCACATTGGCATTGGCCAGTCAGCAGATCTTTGGTTGTGGACATCCACCACCCTTCCACCTGCCCTCCCTTCATGACTGTTAAGGAAAAATATTCTACCATGAAGCCACATGGTCATGGCCAGCTATCTCTGGGACGGGGTGCCCTCTTTACCAGGGCAGGCCACAGGCTATTGACTCCACCTTGTTCATCTCCTCTCATAGGTCCTCAAAAGAGTATCTAGGGGGCAGCTGGGTGGTTTAGTGGATTGAGAGCCAGGCCTAGAGACGGGAGGTCCTAGGTTCAAATCTGGCCTCAGACACTTCCCAGCTGTGTGACCCTGGGCAAGTCACTGAACCCCCTATTGCCTAGCCCTTACCATTCTCCTGCCTTGGAACCAATATCCAGTATTGATTCTAAGATAGAAGGTGAGGGTTTAAAAAAAAAGCCATCTATTATCCTGCTTTCTTGACCCATCCACCTCCTTTCCAATCATCCAGTTCTTTTACCATCTTTCTTATTCCACTCCTTCCACACAAGTCGTCACTGACCATAGGCTGTAACCCATTTCTACCCATCATTTAGTCATTAGTTAGAAAAATATAATTCCCCCTGAAAGTTCCATTAAAATAATGAAAGGAGATAAAAATCAAAATAACTTCTAGAAAGATCTAATAAAGGGCTAAATCTCGGGTTACTGGAACTCAGGAACTCTGTGTTGTGGGAAATGGCAAAGACCATTTCAGACCCACAGATGAATTTGTACTAGAGGGAAAAAACAGTGGAATTTAAGGCAAGAGGAAGAATCTCTGATAAAAATTCCTTTTTGAGTTTTTGTTGTCCTTATTCTAAGCATTTGCCAAAGAGTTCATGGTGACAGGATAACCAAATGGGGCCCAGAGATTTTCCCTTCTTTTATGCATCTCAACCAGGCTGTGATAAAAAGGGGAATCCATTACCAAAACTTGGCCATCAGATTTCTGCATCTCTGGTTCTCTCTGGGCTCTCGCCACCTGCTCAGTGTTTTTTCCCCAAACACCTTCCTACTCCCTCATCCCTCTGGGTAGACTTGTGTTCCATCTCCCATACCACCCCTCTTCATGAGTAGTAAGTTTGGAAAGAATGCCTTGCTGAACTGCCAAATGGAATCCAGTTGACTTGGAGAGTTCTTTCCTCCTCCCTTGATTTTTCTCTTCTTTCTCTTTCTTCTCCACAGGGTGAAATGGGTCCAAAGGGAGAGCCTGGTACATCAGGACCCAGGGGGCCTACAGGCAGACCAGGAAAACGAGGCAAGCAAGTAAGGGCCCTGTGCTTTCCCTCCTCCCTTCTGTTCCCTTTAGTGACCATCTTTCAGTCTCTGTAATGGCGGGCACCCACACTCAAAGGAGCTGGTTTGAGGGAAGTAGGAAAATATTGTTATCCTTCACTCAATCTGGACTGTAGGGCGTTTTGTTTCAACAGAGGGTGAAAAGTGATTGAATGGGTCAATGCTACCACAAGCTCCTTGATTATCTGGGGCAGAGGAGCTAAAACTATGTCCAAGCAGCAAGGTCCAAAGATTTTTCTTTGTGGTGGATCAAAGGGGGGAAACCAAGGACCTTAAAGGGTCACAGATTCAGAGCGGGACAGGATCTTAGAAGCAAGTTAGGCAAATGCTCTCATTTTACAGACTGAGGCCAGCCAAGTAGTAAATGGCCAAGTCAGGATTTGATTTCAAGCCAGACGACTGCAGACCCAGAGCTCTTTGCTTTAATTTTCCAGGTAAGTAGAGATTTTTGCACACGTGAGCTCTCCAGATATTTAGCTTTTTGGTCTTTTTCTTTCCATGGCCCGAATATTCACAGCATAATCCCTAGGAGGGATTTGGGGATGTAGCTGACTGCTGCCCCACTCCCTAAGCAACTCTGGGTCTTCAAGCAGGGGGTGATGGCATTTGGGGGGAGATCACTGAATAAACAGACAAATTTGCTCCAGAGAAGAAGGCAGGTATATAATGCCATTTATAAGTCCATTACGTGGGAGGAAATATTTAGTCTAGGTCTGTGCACTCCTCTGCCTTCCAACGAGAGGAGGAGACTTGGAGAGTACCATTGTCGGCTGCTGCTCTGCCCATTGGGATCTTCTGTCCTCCATGAAGAGCTAAAGGTCTTAGAGGACCCATTGTATGGCATTTCCTTTAGTCTAATGGGCCACATGTAACCATATTCCTCCTTGCTAGAGTTTTCTTTTTATCTTTTTAAGATTATCTTTACTATCATTAATTTTTTTAGACCCTTCCCTTCTGTCTTAGAATCAATACTATGTATTGGTTTCAAGGCAGAAGAGTGGTAAGGGCTGGGCAATGGGGGTTAAGTGACTTGCCCAGAGTCACACAGCCAGGAAATGTCTGAGGTCAGATTTGAATCCAAGACCTCCCATCTCTAGGCTTGACACTCCATCCACTGAGCCACCTAGCTGCCCCTTATCATTAATTTTTAAAATAAATTTTATTTTCTTGAGTTTTCCACAGGCTGACCTTTTGCCCCCCTCCCATGCTAAGGCTTGGAAGCAAAATTATCCCTTCTGGATTCCAAGTTCCATGCTAGATCTGAGGGCTCCTGAAGGGAAGCTGCCCCCCTTGTCTTCTTTTTAAACCCTTACCTTCCATCTTAGAATTAATACTGTGTATGGGTCCCAAGGCAGAAGAGCGGTAAGAACTATGCAATAGGGGTTAACTGAATTGTTCAGGGTCACCCAGCTAGGAAGAGGCTGAGACCAAATTTGAACCCAGGACCTCCCTTCTCCAGACCCAGCTCTCAATCCACAGAGCCACCTCGCTGCCCCCTCCCCTTGTTTTTTTAAAGAACAAGTCAGTCAAATCCTGTTAATGACATTTCTTCCAGTACATGACCCGTTACTGCTCCTTCTGGGAGAAGACTTGAGCTCACAAAATCCCAAAATGTTAGAGCTGAAAGGAGCCCAGCCATAGCACCATGAGGTCCCAGGTCTAGAACTCGAAGGGACCAGAACAGAGCTGGGCCCGGAATCAGGAAGCCCCAAGTTCCAGTGTGACCTCAGAGACTTACTAGTTTTATGACTCTCTCCAGGTCACTTACAGGCTATATGCCTCAGTTTCCTCATCTGTTAAATGGGAGCGATCCTAGCACCCATTCTTTGGGATTGTTGTGAAGATGAATTCATATAATATTTACAAATCACTTTGCAACCCTTAAAGCGTCATGTAAATGCTAACTTTTAAGAGAGAGAAATGCCAGCGAACTTGAGCTACATCCACATTTCCAGCATCTTGAGGGCAGCCAGGATCCAGCAGCGACCTGGAGAAAACAAGATCTGGACGAACAAAAACATTCTCCACTCTCACCCATTCACTCACTTGACAAGCATTTATTAAATGCCTTCTGTTTGCCAAGTGCCATATTGATACCGTAAAGGGCTCTTTTGATAGACCCACATGAACTGGGGTTGCATTTAAACTCCTCTTCATTGGGACGCTAGAGCTGGCCTTTGCTGCTGGAGAACAGCAAACACACTATGTCCAGGGAAGGGAAGAGTCGGGGCTAATTACATTACCGAAGCCTCAGCCCGAAGCCTATTCAGATATTCAGAAAGCATGAGCAGGCCAGAGAGCTTGATCACAGATGGTTCTGGATTATTTTTGAAACTAACTCAAAGCTGTTTTCTTTCAGCTTTATAAATTGTTCACTTGGGGACAGATTAGGCTCCGAGGAATACTTTTACGACTAATCAAAGACTCAGGAGACTGATTAGAGCTCTTCTCCCCATCCCCCAATCTCCCAGAACCACAATGGAGGGTCCATAGGAAATGACAGTATTGTGGACTAGGTTTCTAACAATAGGAGAGCTCTCCTAGCACCATTGAAAAACAAACAAACAAACAAAAAACACTTTCTGTCTTAGTATTGAAGAGCACCCAGCTAGGAGGTATCCAAGGCCAGATTTGAACCCTAGTTCTCCTGACTCCAGGCGGGATGCTCTTCCAACCTAGCTCCATTTTTGATGAAGTTGGTCTTGCTCATTCATGCTCAGGTATCCTAGTATCTCTCTCTCTCTCTCTCTCTCTCTCTCTCTCTCTCTCTCTCTCTCTCTCTCTCTCTCTCTCTGATCTT
>NC_058134.1:39106639-39147213 GCF_016433145.1 Gracilinanus agilis
TCCCTTTCTCTCTCCCTCTCTCCCTCCCTTTCTCTCTCTCTCCCCCTCCTTCCCTCTTTTCCCCTCTCTCTCTCTCTCTCTCTCTCTCTCTCTCTCTCTCTCTCTCTCTCTCTCTGTCTCTGGTTCTGGCTCTCTCTGTCTCTATCTATCTGTCTCTTTTATTACCCTTGTCACAGGGAAGAAAGAAATGTTTATTTCTTGCCATTAGCTAGCCAGGCTGGCTCTGGTGATGTCATTCAGAACGGGGCATGTGTGTGTTATATTTTTGCCATTATATAACTGGTAAAGGACCCTGGAAAAACCTGCTCTTATGACTTACAGAGGGAAAGGAAATGCTCCTTTGCTGGCCTCAAGTTGGTGTACCACCCCCTCGAGGGTTTCCCTTGCAGATGTCTTATTCTACAGAAATGAGCTCACAGGCCTAATCTTGTGCCAGTGGCTTTCTGCTGCTTCATTAAAATATCTGTCTTTTAAAGGGGTTGCACAAGGTGATTTCTAGAGTTCTTTGATTCTAATAATAGAATTACAAGTCAGGATTTAAAGGTGGAAATGACTTGCCCAGGACCATCTAGACAGTGAGTTGTTCAGTCATATCTGATTCTTTGTGACCCCATTTGGGGTTTCTTGGCGGCCTGGATGGTCCAGAATAGAGTGTGGGAGCTTGAATTTTCTGGCCTGCCTCTCTCCAGTGAGCAAAGAAGTGGAACCGTGGCCCACTGCCCTTTGTGCTCACAGACTCAGCAGTCCTTGAGCAATATTAATTCTGGAAAAAACTAAACTAAAGCTAAAAAAAAAAAAAGATGGAGGGGAAAAATGCAATTTCTTTTGGCCCAATTCCCCGATTTCCATTGGGCCTCTACCGACTCCCTTCACAGCATGGGCAGAGGGGCTGGTGCTGTCCCCAAGGCTACTCTAATGCCGGAGCTCTGGGTGTGGAGACTCCCTCCACCAGGCCTGATCAGGCTCTGTTCTATGCATTGAGGTGAAATGACTCTCCCAGGGGTACAGAGAAAACAAGGGTCCCAGGTGAGATTTGAACTCGGGTTTTTCTGACTCCCAGCCTAATATTCTGTCATGCAGCTTCCATAAAGGTACCCAGAATATCCTTGTGTGGTTTGCATGTATCCTAGGAAGCCAAGTCGTCCTTCATTCATCATTTCACCTAGCAAAGGTCTTATGCAGCATTGTATGTGCCGGAGAGAGAGCTTCCACAGAGCCCGCCAGCTCTGATGAAAAGAGGGGCTGCCTTCAAGATGCCTCAAAGAACCCTCGGTGCTCTGCATGCAGCCTTGTTGTTTTTCAGTCCTGTCCCAGACTCCATTTGGAGTTTTCTTAGCAAAGATCCTGGAATGGTTGGCCATTTCCTTCTCTAGCTCATTTGACAGATGAGAAAACTGAGGCAAACAGATTTCAGGTTCAGTGACTTGCCCAAGGTCACTCAGCTAATAAGTGTCTGGGTCCAAATTTGAACTCTCCAGGCTTGGAGGGGGATGCACTTAGCTGCCCTTGCATAGAATAGGAGTTTAATAATTGCCAGTTGAGTTGGTTTGTATTCAGCTGGATGTTCTGGCTCCTTTCTTAAACAATGTTTGTGAAGATGATCTCTTTGGCTAAGAGGATTATAGTCATAAATGGAGCCCTGGAAGGGACTTCAGAGTTCCTGCCCTTCAGCCTTTCTCCCCCCAATTAAGAGATGGAGAAACTGAGGCCCAGAGAGTTTAAGTGTTTTGCACAAGGTCACTCATGGAGAAAGGAGGAAAGTCTGGATTCACACCCAGGCCTTCTCACGTGTTCTTCTTAGGTCCTGATGCCCTTTCTCTGGGGCCTCCAAGTTTAAGCTACATCAGAAGAAGGAGTGCTAGAAGGCCAGATAAGTGAGTCAAATGAAATAATCATTTCCAGGAAAGGGCCTTATCAGCCCAAGAGCTCTCCCCAGCCCACATCCCCTCCCCAGATGGCAGCAGACTGATAGATGGAGCTTCAGGGCAGGCTGTGAAGCTTTCTTGGGGGCCAGGACTTCCTTCTAAGGTGGCAGGGAAGTCTGGTGGGTTTTTATTTTCTTGGGTAGCCCAGAGAGATCAGGATTATATTTACTTGCTCTGAGAAGTCTTAAAAAAAAAGAAAAGCTACTGGCAATCTCCTTAATATAGAAATCCTAGATTGATAAGAACTATAAGTCTGGTGGATGGAGCACTTGCTGCTTGGGGCCAAGAATACCTGAGTTCAAGTCCTGCCTGTGTGTGATCTCCTAGCCTCTCAGAGCCCGTGGCAGCTCCCTCTGAGTTACCAGAGAACTGCCAGTCCACAGAGGGCAGGGAGGAAGTGTCCGGATCAGTGAGTTCCCCCACCCTGAAGAGACCACAGATGGGGAAAGATAAAAAAGGGCTGGAAGGGACTGATGGGAGTCCTCTACTTCAGCTTCTTGCTTTTAAGTAGGAAGGTGATGAGGTTCTTAGGAATCTTCTAGGGGCTAAAGAGACTTTAAAATGATTAAAAACTAACTTAAATGTTTCAGTGATTACAAATCTGGTTTCTCCCCCACCTTCTCTCTTTTTTGGCGGGGAGGGCAGCCTTATAACAAACGGGCAAAGTCAAGCAAAATAAATTCCTTCGTTGGCCACGTCCAAAAATGGAGGTTTCATTCTGCACCCTGAGTCCACCACCTCTTGGTAAGAAGGTGGGCAACACAGAGAAAGACTTTAATCCCTCCGTGAGATGGCACCTCGTCACTTAGCACCTTCCCTGGAAAGTAGGCTTGTCAGGCAAGGCGAGTGCTGCTCACTGAGGCACTCCTTCTTAGCTAACCGAGGCTCATCTTAAGCAAACAAGCATTTCGTGGCTGTTTGGGTCAGAATCAGGGGTGGCAGCCAGCTCCCCCAGGCCTTGCTTCCCGCCCTGGGATCCAGCTCACATTGCTGCCTAAAAAAAGCCTGTGAGCAGCTATATTAAGAAGGTGTGATTTCCTTTCCTACGAGATCCATCTCAGTGATCTCACCGAATGCTCGAGCTCAGAAAGGAGTCTTCAGAATTCTCTCCCCACTTCAGGATTGAAATCGGGACCTCCGATGCCACCTTCTCCCCCTTCCTTCCCCAAGATTCAAAAACCAGAGACTGGAGCCAGGCCAGCGAGCAGCACCAAATAGGGACCCCCTTCCCCAGGAGGAATGCCGTCCCTTCCAGGCCTGATGGGAAAAGGGCCCTGAGAAGGGGCCGCTTCTCGGCTAGCGGGCAGATTATATTTCAATAGGACGGCAGGCCTGCCAAAGCAGACTTGTGGAAAGAGAATGCAGGCCAAAGGTGCTGGAGGCATAAATCACTGCCCTGCTTAGGCCCTAAAGAGTAACTAGGGCACAGCTGAGAGCTCTGGAGTTACGGAGAGAAGGAACCCGGCTCGTTTCATTCATTAGATCTCCATCTCTGGCCACGGTGCACTTGGTGAAGTCATTCCTATAAGAGAGGACCAGAAACAAAGTGGAGCCAGGACTCCACGCTCCCTGGACCTTCTTGGGCTTCTGTGTTATTGTTTAGATCTCTGTCCTTACAGGGAAATGGGGAAACCCAAGATTGCAAAACAATAACTTGAGGAATAGTTCTCATGATACAAGGGCTCTTAAGGCTGTAAAGGGATTTATTTGGCTGTGCTACCTTTTCATTCATTCATTCATTCATTCATTCATTCATTCATTCATTCGTGTATCAAGCATCCAGGGTCCACCAGGGGCACCCAGCTCTCTGGGCCATGGCAGACCCATTAAGAGGAGGGCTGAGGATGGATTCTTCTTTGGTCAAGTTAGAGGAAATGGAGAAGACTTTGGGGAATGGCATGAATGGACCGTGTCTACGTGTGCCCCGATGGAGCTCCATAGGCAGAGCTATCGTTCTGTTGTACGTGTTCGGACTTTGCTAGTCAATCTGAGAAATCTGAGACTGCAGAGTGTGGTTAGGAGGGCTGACTTCTGCTGAGCGCCATGAAAGCCCCACCAACCTAACAGGGCATCCTTTCTTCTCTGCCAGGGACAAAAGGGCGATGCTGGAGTCATAGGTCCACCCGGCCGACCCGGAGCTCCTGGCAAACCTGGTCCTCCAGGAGTACCAGCATCAGGTGAGGCGCTTCTGCTGCCCTGACCCGTCCCTCTCCCGAAGCCACCTCCAGGGCTACCTGATGTCCACCCTGGCGCTTGGGCACTGTACAAGGGGAAATTTTGTATCTTTGAACTACGTTCCCCAGAATTCCTTTAGTATTCCCCAAAATTCCTTTTTCTCCTTCCACCACGTTTTACGTGTTTACGTATTGTGTATAGCCTGTCGCTCTCTTTTCTCCCCACATGCGTGCACGGCTGGGATAGCTGCCTCTTTACTCTGTTTTTTTTTTTTAATTTTCTTTTTCTTCAAGTTATTATTAATAAATCTTATAAAATATAATACTTGGAGATATTATATATTAATTTTTAATGTTACAGCACTTAGGGGATTCTGCTTTCTTCCTCTTATTTTTTCAAGTGACCCCATTTGAGTTGGTACCCCAGTCGATCCAGGGCCACACGATGACTGCCACGGCATGTAAGAAAGGAAGGAAGTGCTCTTTGGTCTTGGACAAAGGCACGCAGGTCGGGGGTTCCCCAAGCAGCTCTGTTCCCCGGATGCCACGTGTGGCCGACCTACTGTTAACATTAGTGAAGCCACGATTGTTGGCCATCTTCCCTCCTTCCCAAAGGGGCCCGTGATGGGGAAAGACCCGATCAGGCTCTGTTCTGCTCCCTCCACCAACGTTCTAAAAGCTGCTGAACAAAATCCTGCCTGGAGATTGTGAGCAGCTCAGGTGTAGAGACAGTGGTTCTTGTCTGCTCT
The DNA here is from genome assembly GCF_016433145.1 of Gracilinanus agilis. Lineage (NCBI taxonomy): Eukaryota > Metazoa > Chordata > Mammalia > Didelphimorphia > Didelphidae > Gracilinanus > Gracilinanus agilis. The sequence continues at coordinate 39,111,488 of NC_058134.1, forward strand.
ACGGCCACCATCAGTGAAAGTATGGAGGGGGCCACCCAGCACCAGGGCTAGTTTATATTTTTGTCTCCCAGAATACCACAGCAGGGACTCTATGACCAGAGGGCAGCTGGTAAGGCGGGTCCTCACTGAGAAGGCCCTCGGAGCTTTCCTAGCCTGGTGGGACCCCTCAGACTTTGCCCTCCGCTGGCCCAGCCTTTGAGGGCTCAGAGTCATACTCAAGTCACCCAGGAATTTTGGGAACTAGTATCAGGATTAAGGAGTTGGCTGTTTGCAAAAATACCATCCCCTCCCAGCCAAAGGAAAAATCTACTTCCAGTAATTTCCTGGCAGAAACCCATTTTCCAGAACGGAACACAATGCCTGTACATAGTAGGAGCTTAATAAATGTTGACCGATTTTAAGGGGTAGAAAAAAGAAAAGGGACTGGATTTGTGATTTCATTGGCATAGGGAACTTTTTTTTTTTAGATTTAAATATTTAATTTTTTAAGAAAAATTTTCCATGGTTACATGATTCTTGCTTTTTCTTTCCCCTTCACCTCCACCCACCCCATATCCAACACACATTTCTACTGGTTTTAACACGTGTGATCAATCAAGACTTATTTCCATATTATTGATAGTTGCATTGGGGTGGTTTTTTCAAGTCTACATCCCCAACCATGTCCGCATCAACCCATGTGTTCAAGCGGTTGTTTTTCTTCTGCGTTTCTACTCCCACAGTTCTTTCTCTGGATGTGGATAGCGTTCTTTCTCATAAGTCCTTCAGAATTGTCCTGGATCATTGCATTGCTGCTAGTAGAGAAGTTCATTGCATTCAATTGTACTACAGTGTATCCATCTCTGTGTATAAGGTTCTCCTGGTTCTGCTCCTTTCACTCTGCATCAATTCCTGGAGGTCTTTCCAGTTCACATGGAATTCCTCCAGTTTATTATTCCTTTGAGCACAATAGTATTCCATCACCAGCAGATACCACAATTTGTTCAGCCATTCCCCAATTGAAGGGCATACTCTTGTTTTCCAGTTTTTGCCACCACAAAAAGTGCGGCTATAAATATTTTCGTACGAGTCTGTTTATCTATGATCTCTTTGGGGTACAAACCCAGCAATGGTATGGCTGGGTCAAAGGGCAGGCATTCTTTTATAGCCCTTTGAGCATGATTCCAAATTGCCATCCAGAATGGTTGGATCAGTTCACAACTCCACCAGCAATGCATTAATGTCCCAATTTTGGTATAGGGAACTTCTGAGTGAGGAAACTCTTCCCACCAATATAGGTTGGCATCTGTATACCTCAGTCTTAGGGACTTGTCTAAAACCCTGAGAGATAGAGGGACTTGCCTGGTGTTATAGCCAGGATGTCAGAGATTTTCCTGGCTTTGAGGCCAGTTACACTATCCACTATACAACATTACCTTTCATTTTTTCCCCTAAATATTTAAAAATTAAAATAATTTAAATTTAAATTAAAAATTAAAAAATAAATATGTAAAAATTAAAACAATTAAAATTTTAATTGAAAAATTGAAAAAATTTTAATTAAAATGAAAAGAGCCTTTAGAATTGCTCTTCTTGAACTCAGGCAACTCCAAGGTTCTTTCCATTTGGCAGCTGGATCAAAAAGTGGATAGACAGGGGCAGCTGGGTAGCTCAGTTAATTGAGAGCCAGGCCTAGAGATGGGAGATCCTAGGTTCAAATCTGGCCTCAGACACTTCCCAGCTGTGTGTCCCTGGGCAAGTCACTTGGCCCCCATTGCCTAGCCCTTACTGCTCTTCTGCCTTGGAACCCATACACAGTTTTGACTCCAAGATGGAAGGTAAGGGTTTAAAAAAAAAAAGTGGATAGACATGTTAAAACCAGTGGAAATGCGTGTCAGCTACGGGGGGGGGGGGGGTGTGTGTGAAGGGGAAAGTAAAAACATGAATCATGTAACCATGGAAAATTTTTCTAAAAAATAAAATTTTAAATTAAAAAAAAAGTAGATAGAATGCTAGGTCTAGAGACAAGAAGACTTGAATTCAAATGAGCCTCAGGCACCTACTAGGCTGTGTGATCCTGGGCAAGTCACTTAACCTCTCTTTGCCTCAGTTTCCACATGTGGAAAATGGAGTTAATAATGCCTTCCTCCTTAGGGTTGTTGTAAGGATCAGATGAGATAACATGTGGATGAATGCCAGCTGTTATTAACCGTTCTGTTAAAAATGTAGCACTCCTTCTCCAGGATCTGGCTTTTTGGACTTTTGCCTTAAAACATGGCGGTCTGGAATTTTGTTTCCCAGGACAATCTGTCATTGGACCCAAAGGGGAAAGAGGACCTCCTGGGCCTCCAGGGAGATGTCTTTGTGGCTCTTCCATGAATACGAATAACCCTTCATATGAGGACTATGAGCATGGACCGAACTACCCCAGAGTGCCTGTGGTAAGGCTCCTTTGTATGATGCCAATGACTAGGGGTGAATATATAGGCTCAAACTCTCCAACATGAGCTCCTCAGTGACCCTAGTGGAATCATTTTTGTCCATCGTGGGCTTTTAAAGTGAAAACTCACACCTTAGGGTCCAGGGGAAAGTTCTCAGGGATCCATTGGCCAAGGCCATGGAGCACATTCAGGATCTCGGGGCTGGGCTTTGGCCTCCTTACCAGCCATCCCATCCAAGCTGTCTCCTCTCTGCTCTAGAGAACCATTGGCTGGAGTCCTCACTGATCTCTTCTTTGGGCAGATTTTTGTGGTGAACAATGGGGAGGAGCTGGAACGGCTGAACACCCAGAACGCCATCGCCTTTCGTAAAGACCAGAGAGCTCTGTATTTCAAGGACAATGTTGGCTGGCTCCCCATCCAGGTAAGCCAGGGACAGTCTTTTAGGATCCACTCTTAGGGCCATACAGAAATTGGAAGATCACAGAGTTTGACTGCATAATGGATGAGCTCTTCTTCTACAGCATAACTAAAGAATCCCAGACCCTGCGGGTAGGTGGTTCAGTGGATTGGGAGGCAAGCCTAGAGAAGGGAGATCCTGGGTTCAAATCTTGCCTCAGATACTTCCTAGCTGGGCAAGTCACTTAGCCCCCATTGTCTAACCCTTATTACTCTTCTGCCTTGTACCCAATACACAGTATTGATTCTAAGATGGAAGGTAAGGGTTTAAAACAACAACAAAAAAAAAGCTGGACTAACTTCCTGCCATTTTTACTGTATTTAGTGATAAGAGATCATACTGGTTCAACACCTGGAAATAATGCTTTAAGGTTTATAACTCATTAGAGTCTTTCAAAAGCCTATGAGATACCTACTTATACTCATTTAATTTTCTCGACACACAGCTAGGTGGCACAATGCCAGACAGGGAATCAGGAAGTCAGGAACTGAGTTCAAATTTGGCTTCAGATACTTACCAGTTGTATGATCCTGGGTAAGTCACTTAACCTTGTTGGCCTCAGTTTCCTCATCTATAAAATGAGCTGGAGAAGGAAATGTCAAACCACTCCAGTATCTTTGCCAAGAAAACCTCAGATGGGGTCATGAAGAGTGGGACATAGCTGAACAACAAAATTTTCTTTAGTTAATTTAAATTAATTAATTTATTTATTTTCAGTTCCAAATTCTCTCCTTTCCCCAACCACATTATACCCATTTTAGAGACGAGGAAACTGATACTCAGAGAGGTTAAGTGATTTGTCCACATTCACATAACCAGGGCCGGAAAATAAGAGACAAATTTATCTCTCTGTCCAATACACCAGACTTCCTTTAAGCTGGGGATCCTAAGCCTTTTTTTGTTCCAAGGGCTCCTTTGGCAGGCTAGTGGAACCAATGGATCCTTTTTCAGAATCATGTTTTTAAATACATAAAAGAAAACACATAGGATAATAAAGGAAATCCAGTCCTATTGAAAGAGTCATTAAAATATTAAAACAACAAATTCATGGACACCAGGTTAAGAACCTCTGCTCTAAGGTCTGTGAATAGTTTATAGAGAAAGAACAAATTAGCATTTGTTTTTATCTCAAAATAGAACCGACTTTTTAATGGCATGTGGAATCCCATTACCTCTTTGCTTGTATTTCTCTTGGACTTTGCCTCAAAATATCTTTATTTCCAAGCTCCCAAGCTGTTTTCTTTCTCATTTGTTGGGGCATCTGTTGTCCCCTCCTGGTAATTGTTCTGTGTTTGTTTGGATAGCTTACCCCTTTCTATCCTGTGGATTACCCTGTAGACGATGGCAACTCTTGTGGAGATGGACTCCTACAGCATGGGGAGGAATGTGATGATGGCAACAACAACGTGGCCGATGACTGCATAAGTAAGTGATCGGCTTCTTTACCTGATGGGAAAACAAGGAGGAGAGCAATCCAGAATTCCTTTTGGCCCAGTCTAGACATAATTAGTATACCCCAAGTTCAGAGATTATGTCAAAAAAGATAGGGGGTGGGGGAGAAAAAGGTGGGGAGGGAGGAAGGGAAGGAGTGAGGGAGAGAGAGAAGGAGGGAGGGAGAGAGAGAAGAAGAGAAGAGGAGAGAAGAGAGGAGAGAAACAGTGACAGAGACAGAGAGATCACGAACTGTCTTCTCCAAATGCTTTTAGGAATAAAATGAAAGGTCTTATCTAAGAGACTGTGTTTGCCAAAGTCTCCTACAAACAGGCTGATATGTTTGCTTTCTTCATCAGTGGAGATACTGATAATCAATGAAATGACTTGGAGCAGGGAAGGGGTTAGGAGAGAAGGGTCTGGATGGTCCATAAGCTACATCTTTCCTTCTCTGATGAACGAATGGACCACACCTTCTAACAATTTATACTCATTTAAACTGCTGAAAATTACTTGAGTCTCTTGGAACTGTAGTTGACTTTGGCCTTTGACTTGCCCCTAATCTCTTGATTTCATATGTAGAGATTGATGGTCACCCCGTTGATGGATCCAAATACCCAAGGCATTGTAGATACATTGTAGGTTGCCTGGGAAAGACCTTTTGGCTACAGCATCCTCACAGATGAAGCCTTTATGTGATCCAAATCCAGTTTCTACTTAATTAGCCTTAACCTTAGCGTTACTCCCCTCTTGTGTCAATCTAGGATGTCATCGTGCATACTGTGGAGACGGTTATCGACAGGAAGGTGTGGAAGACTGTGACGGAAGGGACTTTGGCTATCTGACTTGCGAGACCTATCTCCCTGGGTAGGGATAAAATGATGCCCTGTCGAGTGAATGCAAAAGGGGTTTGAGCAAGGCTGATTCTATCTGTCCTCGGAGAGCGACAATTACTTGAAAGCAAAAGCTCTTTCCTCTTGGGAAGGGAGAAGCAGGGATACAGTTTGCATCACCCTTGATTCAAAAGGAGGACAAAGCAATCTGTTCCTAGGCAACCTCTATGTACCTTAAAAAAAAAAAATCACACACACAAAAAAGCATCTTCTTGCCCTGCCCCCAAGACAGCTTGAATGCATTGTACTTCCTTGATTGTGGGTTTGGAGAAGGAAGTTAAGGGTGAGTCAAGAAGAACAAAGCAGTTGTACCAGATTCTGTTCAACTTGATAAATACTTATTAAGTATTACTGTACCTAATTACTGTATCTACTTCCTGTTACTGTGGTAAGTGCTGAAGGGCTAAGATGAAGAATAAGATGCTGTCCTTGCCTACCCTTGGTGGAATGACATTTCTAAAAATTAGATATTTCCCATGACCCTTCTTCCTGGTAGCCCCAAATTAGGTGGCTGAAATAGGCAGCTTTAAATAGAGATAGGCTTCGTTTATGAGAATTGACAGGAACCAATTACTTAGAAGATATTACATTGGCTCGAGCAAGATAGAAGAACAGATTAAAAATAAAGATCACGGGGGCCCTTGTATTTCCAAAAATATATACAGTTATCCCTCCCATGTTGTGGGAGTTAGGGCCATGGTGCCCCTGTGATCTAGAAAATCCACATAAAATTTTTTGGCCTTCCTTTTGTACCAAAGAATTCTGATTTTTTTCCTTTTCTTTCATGGAGTGTTTACAGTACTTTATTGTAAATTTTGGATTAAGTATGCATTTCTGAGCTTCTAAACTTTTTCCATGTCATCTGCCAGCCTTTGTGTGTTGTCCGCAGCTTCCACAAAACTCACAAAAAATTACCACTTAATGTCTTGTGCCAACCCGAGATAAAGCAAAACCACAATGGGGAAGGCTGGCATGTGGAAAAGAGAACTGTATTTTGAGTGTTTTGATAATCCATTCTTAGTGGCTGTCCAGCCACAAATTGTTCCCTTTTTTCTTTAAACCCTTATTTTCTGTCTTAGTAATAACTCTCAGACAGATTGGCAAAGGGTAGGCAAACAGAGGTTAAGTGACTTGCTCAGGGCTGCACAGCAAGGAAGTTTCTGAAATCATATTTGAATCCAGGTCCTCTTGACTCCAGGCCTGGTACTCTATCCATTGTGCTACTTGTGCCCCTCTGATGATACTTTCAGGTTCTAAATAGCTAAAAAGTGGTACACTCTTTTCTGCATTCCATATGGACAAGTCAGCAAGCATTTCTTAATACTTACTATGTGCCAGGCAGTGTGTTAAGCTACAAAGAAAGGCAAAAAAAACAAAAAACAAAAACCTCAAAACAACATAAAACAAAAAACCCAACCTAACCCTTGCTGTCAAGGGGCTCGGAGTCCAATGGGAACAATTCTTTTCATCCATAAAGAAGCGGGTTCGGTGTTTTCTTGGTGGAGAGATGGAGGTATAGGTCTAAGTTTGGTGTTTTCTTGGTAGATTTGTTGGGTTTTCTACATTAGGAAAACATCACAACTCTCCCAAAGGCATGGAAAGAAGTGGGTTGAATAGAATGAGATGTAAAAAGATTGTTCAGGCCACCAGCCTGACTTCAGGGATGAAGAAAGTGAGATTCACCCAGGAAGTTAAATATCTGGTCCTGAAAGGTGGGTCTCTTGATTCTCCCAGGCCAGCACATGGCCTCCACTGGAATGCTGCCATTCTGGGGATCCAAGCTGGGCTCCAGAGCTGATAGGGGAATATTTTATGCACCAGCCAGAGTCGCTCTTTAATTTGGCCAAGCTGCTTACTGAATTATCTTCTGATTATTGACTGGCCTCATTTATCCTCTGAAAGATTCTTTCTCCCCTCATCAGCATTCCTCCTTACCTAAATCTTACCTTCTGTTTCCTGTCAGCTATCATTTCTGTGCACAGGGAGCAAGCAGTAACTGATAATTAACCATATTCTGGAGCCTACAAGTAGATTGTGGGAAACTGGTCATGCTCAGAGCTGGACTAGGCTGAGCTCCCATTCTTTTCCATTCCAAACTCCAAATTCACAAACATTTATTAAGTTCTTGCTCTATGCAAGGCACCGTGTTAGATACTGTGGATGCCAAGAGAGAAATGAAACTATCCCTTTTCTCCAGAAACTCCTGTTCTGCTAGCTGGAGATAAGGATAATAGAAGATAAGGAGTGAGAAGGCTGAAAGCTTTTGGATATTAGAGAAGGTGTCGCTGGAAGGAAAATAAGGGAACTGAAAGGCAGAAGGAGCAGGGAGTGCGTTCCAAAAATGGGAAATGGTTTGTGGGAATTCAAGGAGGCAGGAGGTGGTTCAGAGAAAGCTAATTATCAAATTGGACTAAAATAAAGTATGTATAACATATGGCTGTAAAGTAGAACCAGATTGTAGAGAACCTGAAATTCCAGGCTGGGAAACTTCTTAGTAGATTATTGTTTCTATCCCTAATCTCTCTTAAATTCTAGTCCTTCATTTCCAACTGCCTGCTGGACATTTCCACCTGAATGTTCTGTTGGTACCTCACACTCAACATATCCAAATGAGAAATCACATCTTCCCCATAAATCTGTGCTCCAAACTTCCCTGTTTCTGATGGCTGTGCACTTGTGCTTATGCTCACCAACCTCAGAGCCATCCTTAACTTTTTTCTATTCCTCATCGGCTACAGAGCCAATCATTTTGCCAAGTCTTGTTGATTCTCCCTGGTGGCCTGAGATGCAGTGGATGAACTTGGCATTTTTAGTGTCCATCCACGCTCTAAGCACTCCATAGCTCCTTCTTCTGCCACCTTCTTGGCCATTGGAACAAACTGTTTTCATGTGCCCCTTCTGTCAGTCCAAGTCTTCCCATGCTAGGGAGAAGTCTGCCTCCACCAACTCAGTCTGGCTTAAACAGGATGTGGCTGCTATGCATGCTACAACTTCTTGAAGCCATAGGTAAGAGCTGGGTGGCAAGTTTATACCAAAGGAGGATGAGAAACTCTGGAAAAAAGGAGTAGGCGAGCCCTCACATCAGAGGTACTAGTCTCCCCTGAACACCCTGAATGTCCCTCTAGAGCAGTGGTTCCCAAACTTTTTTGGCCTGGCGCCCCCTTTCCAGAAAAAATATGACTTAGTGCCCCTTGCCACATACTATCACCACCCCCTTACAGTTATTCACTGCCCCCAAATGCACCTGTGGCCATCACCGCCTTCCTGGATTGCTGCAGCACCCACCAGGGGGCGGTGGCGCCCACTTTGGGAATCACTGCTCTAGAGGTTATAGAGAGCCTTTAAATATATTTGAGCAAGAGAGTACTGAGATCAGACCTGTGCTTTAAGAGGTTTACCCCTGCCTTATAAGGAGAGAGGCTAGAGCTGTGGAAAACAATTAGGGAACTATTACAATAGTCCAGGAGAGTCATGTAAGTGGAGAAAAAAAGGATGTATGTAATTCACTTTAAGGGAGAATCAACGAGACTTGGCAAAATGATTGGCTCTGTAGCTGATGAGGAATAGAAAAAAGTTAAGGATGGCTCTGAGGTTGGTGAGCATAAGCACAAGTGCACAGCCATCAGAAACAGGGAAGTTTGGAGCACAGATTTATGGGGAAGATGTGATTTCTCATTTGGATATGTTGAGTGTGAGGTACCAACAGAACATTCAGGTGGAAATGTCCAGCAGGCAGTTGGAAATGAAGGACTAGAATTTAAGAGAGCTTAGGGATAGAAACAATAATCTACTTAGAAGTCCTCTGCCTAATACATGGGATGTGAAAGAAGAGTATATAGAAAAGATGGTTCGTGACATCATTTGGGGGAACATCTCTCTTTGGGGGCAAGAAGTAGATGATGCCCCAGCAAAGGAGACTGAGAAGGAACAGTCACAGAAGTATTGATGAGAACCAAAGAAAGCCCGGTGCCCTAAAAACTAAAGCAAGAAAGAGAGGGTAGTCAACAGCGTCCAGAAGTGGGGAGAGGTCAGTGAGGATGAGGACTGGAAAAAAAAACTATTGAATTTAGAAATGAACAATCCTTGGTAACATTTGAAAGTGGTTTCGGTAGAATGATGGGGTCGGAAGTCAAATTACAAGGGGCTAAGACGTGGAATATCGAGGGAGAAAATGGAAGCAGTATGTGGCTGGTTTTCTAGAAGTCTGGTAGTGAAAGTGTTTAAGGAGGTGGTCAAGGGAAGGCTATTTTAAGGTTGAGGACACCTCAGCATGTATTTAGGCATCAGGGAAGGCCTCAGTAGATGGGGAGAAATGGAAGATGTGAGAGAGGGGGTATAATCAGTGACTCAGACTCCTAGGAGATGAGATAGAATTTGTTATTGAACTGTATCTTTTTAAATTTCGTATCTTTAAAAGCAGAGAAGAGCCACTTCTTTTGAGAAAGAGAGGAAAGGCAAAAGTGAAGATTCCAGCCATATCCGAGCAGTGGAGACAAGGAAGTTGTGCCTGGCCCCAGCCCTCACTAGAGTAGGAGCCAGGCTTCTCTGTGGCAAGACAGAGTGATTGGGGCCCTCAGGAGAAAGATATTTAGAAGAGTTACTATGGATATGCAATAAAGTGTCAATTAAAGAAGAAGAAAATGACTGAATGAAGCTAGAAGCTGCTGTGGACTGGCTCATTCTGTTGTGTGATTTCCTCTGGCATTGTTCAGCAGCTCAGAATTAGGAGGTGCTGGTGGTGAATTAGCATTGAGAATTGGCAGACACGAATAGTGGGAGGAGACAGAAAGGAGGGAAGAGATTCAAAGGTGGAACATGGAGCCCTGCTGCTCTGGTTAACTACAGAGTCCATACTGTGAAGGGAATAAAGAGAAGCCAGGGGTGGGATGATGGGCTGAGATGAATTATATAATTCAATTCGATTATAAACTCCTTGAGGGCAGGGACTATCTTTTGCCTCTTTTTGTACTCCCAAAGCTCAGCACAGTGACTGGTACATAGTAGGTGCTTAATAAATGTTTGCTGATTGATAAATTATAATGATTCCACCCTTGAGAGAGCCTGAGAGGCTCCTCATCTGGGGCACTGAATCCGAAAGTCCAGGTAAAAATCTCATTTCTTCTACTTTCCCTATTTGGGCTATTCTGTTTTCATCTGAAAAATGTGGGAGCATTGCACTAGAGCAGAGGTTCTTAATTTGGGGTCCACGGCTCCCTGAGGGGCACATGGGTGCATTTTTAGAAGGTCTGTGAACTTGTTTTTAATATTATAAAAACTGTATTTCATCATAATTGGCTTCCTTTGCAATCCTGTGTTTAATGTATTTGAAGTCGTTATGTGAGAAGGGGTCTGTGGGGTCCTGCTTAGAGGATCTCTAAGGAGATATCTGAGTGCTACAGCTGGGCTTGGAGTCAGGAAGATATGTGTACAAATCCAGCTTTTGTGACCCTAGACAAGTTTGTTGGCCTCAGTTTCCTCACCTGTAAAATAGGGATAAAAATAGTACCTACCTCCCAGAGCAGTCAGGATAAAATGAGATCTGTAAAGTTCTAGTGTCATGTAAATGCCAGCTGTTATTATCATTCAGGTTCTATCCAACTCAAATCTTTTTTTTTTAATTTTCCCATAGTTACATATTTCATGTTCTTTCCCTCTCCTCCAACCCCCCCTAACCTCCTTAGCCAATGCACAATGCCACTGGGTTTTACATGTATCATTGATCAAGACCCAATTCCATATTACAGATAGTTTATCCAGCTCCAATCTTAAGATTCCCTCGTACCCAGGAAACTCTTCCTGACCTAAGATTTTCTTTCTCGCTCCAGGTCTTATGGGGAATTGAGATGTACTCCACACTGCTACATTGACTCTACACCGTGTCGCTATTTCACATGAAGGCAGCGCAGGGTGGGTGGTACCCCATGTGGAATGGACAGCAGTTGGCATGACACTAATTCAGACTGGCATAGTCAGGCCAACTCTGCATGAAGAAAACAAAAAACCAACGATCTTGCTGCTGACGGCCGTAGGAGATGTATGTTTAATTAGTTCTGACTGGAAGAAAAATGGACCACTGTATCCTCATCTTCATCCAAAATGGTGGGTGGCATCTCCCAGGCTCACTCGTGGGAGCTGGTCTGCTACCCAACTGAAAAGACAAATGAACTGGAAAACAGCAACGGATCTCCATACGTAGGAAAACTATGTGAGAAGACAATAATACCTCAGTTTGGCAGTCGACACACAGACTTTTGGGGGTGTTGTTTCCATTTAGTTTTGATCTGCAGCTTTCGACTGTCTCTTGGTGTGGAGCTCATGACGACACTCCGCTCTTCTACCCCACTGTGAGCTCGAGCGGGGTCAGGACCACACAACGGTACAGACTTCGGCACTGGGGACACGAAGTGCCGAGGATGCCCACTGACAGCGAATCTCCTGTTCCACTGCGGAAGGGACCCGGGACCAGGGGTCAGCTTCAGATGGCTCTTGAGATGAAAAGAGGGCACGTAGCCATCCCTCCCTGGGGAGGTGGTGGTTTAGCCCCACACGGAGCAGTCACTGTCTCCCTTAGACCTAATAGGATGCCAACTTCTATAAAGAGGTGAAAGATCCGCAGTTCCCACGGCCATGAAAACAGAGGCTTCCTGAGTGCTTTCTGGACTAACTGTAAAAACTGTCGGGGAGGCTGGGGTCTATTTTCTCGGCTTTCATGGAAGAGGAGCCCTCCATGTCTATGCCCCAGCCTTGGTTCCATCCATCCGAGCTGAGCCTCATTGTCTAATCCTAGTAACCACACCTCTGTGCCCTTCTCTTCTCAAGTTCACGGATGTGGGTTCCTCCCTAGGGGTCGTCTTTCAGAAAACTTGGTCCCTTGTCTTAACCGTATGGGCTTCTGCCGCTGAAAATGGTGTCTCTGTGCTTCTCGTCTTTCCCTAGTGAGTACTTGGCAGCCTCTCTCCAGGGGCATCGCGTGTGGGGTCTGATCGTTGTCTCCACACGGGAGCTCCTAATTTCTATACTTGTGAGTCCAGCAGGCCGGTGAGTTGCCTCAAGTCATCAGTCTGCCTGGAGAGGTATTTGTTCTGCCGTGTGAAAAAGGGTCTAATGTGGCGCCTGTCCCCACAGCACTAAAAAAGCCGTGCTCTGTCTTCTAGAACAACCAAATGGCTTATTCTGCGCAGAAGGAGGGGTGTTCTGGGGGTTTCATCCAAATCCATCACGAATTAGCGCAAGGAATGTTCCATACAGTTCCCCTGTCTATAATCGGGCGAAGGGGTGAGCTGCTGATCCAATTGGTATTCCAGTTCGACAAGGACTCCCGATGAAGAGGCCAAATACACGCATCGCTTGTGCCGGAATGGGCATGACTGGGCTCAAGCCGATCCGTGTCTCCCTGAAGACTGAACACCGCTGAGAGAGTCCGAGTCTCGGGTCAGCGAACAAAACGCTTTCTTCCCCTTCATGGAGCCGGAGGAGCCGCCGTTGTACCGCCTGGGCTCGGGAATTCACGGACGCAGAAAGAATGACGGCGCCTCATTCACTCCTGGCGGCTTCTCTTTACTTAATGGCTGGTAACCCGTTCGGTTTTGTCGAAGGCCGCCTTGGGGAGGACATGGTGGAGGTCGGGGTGGTCTGAATTGAGGTCTGTTTTCCTGACCCTCTATATCGGCACGAGTTCTGTTATCTTGAAGGAGGATTCAACATTCTTTTTTTTTTAAGAGAAAAAAAAGATTTCAGTCCTTTTTCATTTAGACAGCATACGGCCCTTTGGCAGGGGTCAGAAATCAGCTCAGGGGGGAATTGGGTCACAAACTAATTAATTTAATGCGTCCGTCTATCCCCCTCCTTGAGACTCATTTTCTTCATCCATAAAGCGACGAGGTGGACACGTTGACTGTGAAGGTCTTTCACTTGGAACGTCCTCTGGAGCTATCTATGACCACTTCCCAGGCCTCGGCAGGGCAGGCACGATGAGTTCGAGGGTTTGTTAAATGACCGCAGATGTCATACAATCACGATTTGACGACATCTCCATGTTTTGGGCAGAAAATGAATCAGAGGGAAGCCTCCCTGGAGGACAGACTCTTTATGGGAGACGTGGAGGGATGGATGAAAGAGGCCTTTGTCGTGGATGACCGCCCTCTTGTCCGCTAGCCTGGGTTTTTGTCACCCCCTAAAACGGCTTTTGCTGCTAACCGTGTTGCTGCTAAGCATGTCGGCCACCATCAAGGTCCTCCCGCTCGTGCGTGTTCCTGGATAGTCCAACTTTGCCCAGGACTGTCCCTGAAGACGTTCTCTTGCCCCACGGATGGCTGAGCAAAGGCGCCCGGCCTCCTCTGGTAGGACCCCACTTTTGAGAGCTGAGATGTGTGGAATTATTACTTCCTGCCCCTTATATGTGCTTTTCCGTATTGGTCATGTAATCTTGTAACACATTTAATATATCAACCATATAGATTTTGGAACTGACTGTACTACACAACCTAGGCACAATAAAATCTATTTCTCAGAAACACTGTCTCCTCCATCCCGATCTCTATTTTCCTTCCATGTCAGATACAAGTTTTTGTTACTTTGGGCTACCTATGTTTGTTATAAAACTACATAACAATAATAAATCACATTTGTAGAATACTCCAAGGTTTCCTTTGTTGTTGTCGTCGAGAAGCTCTGAGTTCAAGCACTGCCTGTGCCCGTGAGGAGCTGCATGATTGTGGGCAAAGCAATTAATCCCCGAGTTTCCATTTCCTCGTTTGCAAAAGGGAGAGACTCCTAACTAGAGTCCCTCCCTGTCCTCCCTCAGGTTGCTCTGAGACTTAAACGGGAAAGTGAGCCAAGAAGGCACTTTGTAAACTTTAACTTGCTGTAGAAATGTCCATGTGTATTAACATTTCCTCATAACCACCCTGTGCCTTGGGCATGGGAGCATCATTGCCTTACAGACCCCATCCGATAGGAGAAATGAATCAGGGAGGAAAAGTCTTGGAGACAGATTTGAATCTCTGACTCTTAATTCCAAAATCCAGCCCTCTTTGTGCTGTTATTCAGAACGCAAAAAGTGCTGGTTGGTCAAGGTTTAGGTGTGAAATGGGACCAGAAAGTTGGGGAGGAGGAATGAAAAGAAATCAAATTAATTTTCTGGCTCTTGCAGCCTCGTGCCCTCTGAATGATTTGTTCTATAATCTAGAAAATGTCTGTTGGGGTTTGTTTGTCTGTTTAAATAAAATAAACAAGTCTCTCATAATTTTTTGCATCTTGGCTTTCCCTTTTTGTAATTTTGGCAAACATATTTTCATAAAGAGCAGCAAAAGTTTGTATATGAAACCATTCATTTCTATTATGTTTGTCTTTTTTTTTAAAGCATAGATCACATTTAATGTGGTATTAACACTCTCCTGCTTCTCCATCTCACCTTCTGAATGTTTCTGCTTCCTTGTGTGTATTTTCAACTGTTTTTATTGATACTTTAATTTTCTTCCTCTATCACTAACCCCTCTGTCCAATTCTCTAAATAACCAAGTTTGGTTAAGTAAAGCAAATTTATGCATTGGTCGAGTCTGGAGATGTGTCTCATTTTGCACCCACAGCCCACCTCCTCCCTGCCAAGAGGCAGGAAGAATTCACCAATGAGTCTTCACCAATGAGTCTTCATCAATGAGTCTTCATCACGAGTCTTACGTACAGAGTTGGGATTAGTTCTTAAGTCTTTCAGAGTTGTTCTGTGGCCGTTGGAGAAACTATTCTCCTGGTCCTGTTCACTTCATTCTGCGTATTGGTTTATGTGAGTTTTCCTGAATTTCTCTAAATCTGTCCCTTCTTTTCTGCCTTTATTTTATCTGAATAAAAGGCACTCATAAGAACATCTTGCCATTTCTTAAAATACGATAATATTGTTACACATTCTTACTCTAATTTGTTCAGACTTTGTTCCCAGTTCCTTGCTGCAACAAGAAGTGTTGCTATAACTATTTTTGTGTATATGCAGTTCTCTTTAATCTAGCTTTAACCTCTTTAGGGTTTATGCCTAGAAGTGGTATTGGGAATAGAGTTCAAAATTGCTTTCCAAACAAGTTAGATCAATGCATGCCTTCCCCAACAGGGCACCAGTGTGTCGGTCGTTCCACAATTGTCATTTATCGTTTTTTTAGGCATTTTTGCCAATTTGATGAAGGGGAAATAGAACCTCAGTCATCTTGTATCTAGGTCAGAGATACATTTGGAGTTTATTGTGGTGTATGATGTGAAATGTCAGTTTAAAACTAATTTCTGCCAAACTACTTCCTAATTTCTCAGCAGTTTTTGTCTAATCCTGAGTCCTTACCCCAGTCATTGTGTCCTGGGGGGTTATCAAACACTATGCTACATTGTGTGTTTGCTTCTGGGACTTTTGTATCTTATCTATTCCATGGTATTTTTTAACCAGTACCAAAAAGAATGTTTTTAAACCCTCACCTTCCATCTTAGAATCAATGCTATATATTGGTTCCAAGGCAGAAGAGTGGTAAGGGGTTTAGTGACTTGCCCAAGGTCACACAGCTAGGCAGTGTCTGAGGTCAGATTTGAACCTAGGACCAAATTGTTTTCATGATTACTACTTTGTAGCACTGTTTGAGATCCAATACTCCTAAGTTGTTGTTTTTTTCCCCCAATTTTTTTTTATTATTTACCTTGAGTTTCTTGACCTTTTGTTTCTACAGATTTAATTTGCTATTACTGTGTATAGTTCTATAAAATAATCATTTTATTGCTTGATTACCATGGCATCGAATCTACAAATTAATTTGGGTAGAATTATCATTTTTATTACATTGGCCCGACTCGGCAATGAACAATTAGTATCTTTCCAATTATTTAAGTCTTCTTGTATTTCTGTAAGATGTCTTCTTAATATAATTCCCATGTGCATTTTGGTGAGTGGAATTTGAGATGTTTTCTATATTCTGTAGTTGAAATTTTGAATGGAATTTCTTTTTCTATATCTTATATAGAAAGGATAATAATTTTTGTAGGCTTATTTTGTAGCCATGTGTTTTGCAGGTTATTGTTTCAATTAATTTTAGTTGAATATGGTTTTCTAAGCAAAATATCATTTGGAAAAGTGATAATTTTGTTTTCTTCTATGCTTGGTTCCTTTGTTTTTCTTGGCTTATTGCTATAGCTAGCATTTATGGAGCTATATCAGATGGTGACATATAGCAGATAAAAGGGACATCCTTGCTTTACAATGGACAGTGATATTATTGAAATGGCATCTAGTATTCCTCCATTACAGATGTTTTATCCCTTGGTTTTCTATAAATGTTGTCATTTCAGTTGTATCCAACTCTTCATGACCCATTTTTGGGTAAGATACTGCTTGTCAATATTAAAGAAATATCTACTTTTATTTATAATTCATAAAAATTAAAGGATTTTTTTTATCATTTGAAACAAAAGTTTTGGGGTTAAATTGTTTCTTCTTATGTAAATCTGGGCATTTCGTATTTTCATATTAATACATTTCATTTGTTGTCATTTTTGGCATAAAACTGGGTAAACTAGTTTATAATGATTTTATTTTTTGTAATTTTTTGTTTTTGTTTTTGTTTTATTTTTGTTTTTTCATTTTGTTTTTGAATTTGCCAATTTGGGTTTCCTGGTTTTTTAAATTTTTAATCAAATAAGCTGTTTATTAGTTTTTTTAAAAAAAATACCAGCTCCTAACTTCATTTGTCAACTCAACAAAGTTTTTATTTCATTTCCTCTCCCCCATTTTTGATTTTCAGAATTTTCATTTTTGTGTTTAGTTGAGGTATTTTGATCTGTTGCTTTTTACATTTTTAAAAAATTTGCATGCCCATATGTTTTATTTTTCTCTTGTTGGTAAGTGTTTCTAGATATATAATTCTCCCAAGAACTATATTGGCTGTATCCCAAAAGTCTTAGTATGTGGTTTCATTGTTTCCATTTCGAGATATGAAATTATCTATTGTTTCTATGATTTGGTCTTTGATCCACTTATCCTTTAGGATTAAATGAATTGATCTTCATTTAAGTTTGACTCCTTTCTTCAAATTCTCTTTATTGATCACATATTTTTTGTGTATTATGAGAGAGTAAAGGATGTCTAATACTTAGTTTTTCTAATTTGAAAGTATGCAAATAGTGGCTTTAAAAGACTCCATAAACACTAAAATATCTATGTGAACACTTTTTGTATTGACAAAGAACTAAAAACAAAGTGGACGCTCATGAACTGGGGAATGGCTATATAAATTGTAGTTCATAAATGCAATAAACTATTACTAAATATTATTATTATAAGACACTGATGTGAACTGACACAAAGTGAAGTAAACAGAACAAGGAGAATAATATACACAACGACTACAATAAATGGAAAAGCCTAACCAGAAAACAAATGAAGTTGTATGTGGTGACATAATAAAGATCCCTTACTTGGGCCATAAGACACGGATAGGCTATTTTCATGGCTAACAAAAGGGGATTTCATTAGCCATAGCAGGAAGACATTCAACAAGAGTACATAATCAAGATCAAGCTGATCCTTCTGAGTGAAGCTCTCCTTCTCCTGAGTTGCCCCAGCTGGCCCTCCAATTTGTGGGTTTCTTCATAGCTATTTTGTACTCAAGTAACTAGGTGTTATCTGCAGTCTGAGCCTTTAATCTCCTGAAACAATTAAGTCTTGGGAAGGTTTCAATACCCTTTCAGGAAAAACTATCCTAACTTGCATAGGAGTGAGGGATTAGAATATTGCTCTTACTATAGTCTCAAAAAAGAAATTCAAAAAAGATCCATTCCTCTGGCTCATTTGATGAAGTGGGGACTCATGGGGTGGAACATTACATATAACATATATTTTTAAAATATACTAATTGTTTTTGTTAATTTTTTTTTTCTTCCTCTTAAGAAAAACTCTTTGTTAAGGGATAGCTCTCTGAGTGGGGGAGGGAAGAAAATGTAAGTGATGTAAAAACAAAAAAAATCTACTGAAGATGTTTCTCATTTAAAGGATTTTTTAAAATGCTATAGCAGTTTGATTTTTGTAGATGTGCTAATTGCATCTGAGTAATATGTATAATTCTTTCTATTCCCATTCATTAATTGCCAAGGATCAATAATAGCCAAATTAAAAAAATTCTATTCAGCTCCTTAATTTTTTTTATTTATTTTTTGTCAGGTGTGTTTAAATATGAAGAGGTCACATTGAACTCTATTATAGTTTTGCAGTAAGTTGGTTAACTTTTCCTTTAAGGACTTAGATGATATGTCATTGAGTGCATATAAATTACTAATATTATTTTATTACTTATGATACATGAGGTTTCCCTGCTTATTATCTTTTAGCCATGTCTTATTTCTACTCTGGCCTAATCCGAGATCATACTTATCATCCATGCTTTTAAAAATTCACCCAGCAAAATAAACCCAGCTCCCAAACTTCATTTTAACAATGTGAATCTTTGTTGTTAATGTATTTCATTGACATGTTTTAAAATTCATTCTGCTATCTGTGATAGGTGAATTTATTCTATCCACATTCACTGTTGCAACTGTTTTCCACTCTATCATAACCTCTTAAACTTTTTCCTCCCTTTGCCTCCCAACCCTCTCTTTATAAAGAAAATTATGGCGAAAGGGAAGGATTTTGATCAATCCTCCTAAGCTATAACTAAAATGGTCTGATTATGCCTCCTCTGCCTCTGCTGGCCTGAATCCTCATTGCTGTTTTTTGTTTTTTTGCTCTTTCTTTAATTTCTCCCTTTATGACCCCCTTTCTAATGTTAGTTTGCTTTGTTAATTATTCCCTCTTCCCCTCCCTTAACCTTCCCCCCCCCACTTCTTGTACTAGTCCCTTTCCCTTAATGTATTTCTACACCAGTGTTTATGATGAACTTTCATTAGCCCAAATCAGATGAGTGTGAGGCTCATAAATGCTGTCATCTCACCCCCTCTTATGTGTTCTTCTCAGTTTTGCAAGTCACTTCATTCTCCATCATTTCTTCCCTAGAGAATTCCTTTTTACTCTTTTCTTTCCTCTCTTAAAACCAAGAAGGCATAACAAAAACCACTGCCAAATTGTTTTTTTTCTTTCTTTACTTCCTCTGTGACCTCTAAAGACAGTGGAGATTCAAGAGACCCTGGCCTAATCATAGTATGTATATATCATCATGAAACCCCTTCCAATTGCTAAAATGTATTTACTTTTCTAGTTTTCTCTTGTCTCCTGTCTTTCCACGTAAAAATTCTATTCCCCTCTGGTCTTTTCATCAGGAATTCTTGAGTCTTCTTTCAAGACCCATTAAAGGTTCATTTTTTCCCTCTGAAAAACTATGCTTAGTTTTTCAGCTATTTCTGGTTAAAACCTTTTTCTTTTGCATTTTAGAGTAATGAATCCAAGATTCTCTTTGCTAGTAGTTACAGCAGTCTTGTGTGACCCTGCTTGTGGTTGATTAGTCCTTGAAGCCTGTTTCTGGCTGCCTGCAGCTTTAAAAAAAAATTTGCACCTGGATGTGCTGGATATTGGTTCTGGGTGTTTTCAATTTGGGATTTCGTTCAGGAGGAGATTGGTGTTTTCAATTCAATTTTTACTTTGCCCTTTGGGTCTAGCTGATCTGGGAAGCTATTCTTTTCTTGAAATATGATATCCAGGCCTTTTGTTCATAAATTTTAGGTATGCTGTTCTTGATAGTATATACTTTGAAATTTTTAATCTTTAAGTCTTTTGACTTTGTTCTAATGTTTCTTTTTTCTGGAATTGTTGATCAGTTTCCTTAAGAGGACAGACTAAGTAGAAGCAAAATAACTACGTTCTCTCACAACTATTCAAGTAAGAGAGAAAGAAATAAAGAAACAGAGGGAGGGAGGAAGGATGGATGGATTGCATCAGACTGAGAAACAAGAAGTTTAAGAGAAACGAAGTTGTTTTTATTAGCTCAAATCCATACACAGAGACAGCCAGGATTCTAGGTGTGAGGGAAGGGGTCCAGACAGAAAAGGCTGTCCTTTAGATAAAGATTCCGTTATGAATTAGGGGTAAGCCAGAGAATCCTAGAATCTAGCCTTGGAAGAAACATAGGACTCTAGACTAAGATGTCAACAAGAACACTTGGAGCCTGTAGCTATGTTGTTCTACCTCTAAACCAGGACCCAGAAGGCTATGCAGTTTAGTAGAAGGGCAGTGATCAGGACTCACCCTGCCAATCAAAATCAATCAGTCAGTCAACTAATATTTAAGTGCCTACTACATGCCAGGCACAGTGCTAAGCACTGAGTGTGTGTGTTTGTGGGGGGAATAAAAGCAGTCCCTGTCCTCAAGGAACTCACAATCTAATGGGAAAGTCAACATAAACAACTATGTATAAACAAAAAATACACTGAATAAATTGGGAGTCATCCCAGGGAGAAGGAACGGAAGATTAAAGAGAACTGGGAAGGCTTCTAATAGAAGGTAAAACTTTAGCTGAGACTTAGAGGAAGCCAGGGAAGCGAAGAGCGAGAAAATTCCAGGCACAGGGACAGCGAGTGAAAACTCTTAAGAGTTGGGAGTGTCATGACTGTGGAAAAGCTAGAAGGTCAGTGACACTATGATAGAGTACATAGAAGGGAATATGGTTTAAGACTAGGAGGAAGGGATCAAATCATCCAAGCTCCTGTCTCCCTCTCCCAGTGATCCAATTCAGGTATTGGCCCATGCCACATCTTTTGTCCCCTTCACCTGGCAAAATATAGACTGCCACCAGACTGTTGGTCATATTCTACTGAGATCTTTAAAAGAACACAGCACCTGTTACCCAGAACCTAGATAACAGAGATCATTACCAAGGAAGGCCCCCTCCAATCCTTCCAGAAGTACACAAAGCCTAGCCCAAAGCAAAAGCCCCAATTCAGAAAGTAAGGCTAGAAAATGAGTAAAGAGAAGAAAACGCTGGTAAGAAAGTTTATGGCACCAGGGATGCCTCTTAATTCAAATCCAGAACATTATAACAAAACATCCCTTACAAATAAGTCTCCAAAGAAAATCACATTTGCCATAAACTGTACTAGAATTCTCTGATGCAATGAAGCAAGAGTTCTAAAATAATACAAATGAAAGAACTCTTAAGGAAAGAATTGGAAGAAGAAAAAACAGCTTAGTAGTACTCAAGTAAGAGATTCCCTGAAAATCAGATTGGCTTCAACAGAGATCAATAATTCTTATGAAACAAATATTCATGAAATTGTCAAAGTTCTGTTTGCTCCATCCTATTTTTCAAGGTATCTGCTATTTGGATGGCTCTTTTCTAAGCTATTTATTTTCTTTTCTAGCTGTTATTTCATTTTATTTCACTTTTTAAATCTCTTCATTTCTTCCAGTCACCCTTAGGAGTTCCTAAAATCTTTCTTTTCCCTCAGGCTCTATTTATATTTGTTACGCAATCACTCTAATTACCTGTTGACTTCCCTTAACTTACATAGTATTTCTTCCTTGCATTTGGATTTTTCTTCTGTTTACTACTACTCATATTTCCAAATTCAGTTCCTGGAACGGAGTTTCTCCTACAAGGAACAAGACCTGTTTGCTAGACTGGCCTGGCTTCTGACTACCCTGCCTGATGCATCCATCCCAGCTCAGAGCATGCACAGATTTCAGGACCTGGTACAGTAGCTTGGATTGGCTTCTTTTTCCCCTGAGGTCTTTCTCAGAACCTGCAGGTTTCTAGCCATCTTCTTGGACAGTTCTGAACTGGACAGAAGAGTTTGCCGATGTTTCTCTTTGGTTCTCTTGATCATAGTTTAATCTGGTGCATTTATGTCTTTGCTGGAATGTATGTGGGAGAACTGGACTCCTCAAGGTCCTTTCATGGGCAGTTGGGTGTTGCCATAATGCATCGAGTGCCAGAAAGACTCATCTTCAGAAGTTCAAATCTGGCCTTTGATACTAGCTATGTGACCCTGGACAAGTCATTTAACCCTACTGGTCTCAGTTTCCTTATCTATAAAATGAGCTGGAGAAGGAAATGGCAAACCACTCCAGTATCTTAGCCAAGAAAGTCTCAAATGGGGTCACAGAGTCAGATATGACTAAAAATGACTGAATAACAGCAGTCCTTTCACATTACCCTTTGAACCATAAACCCCAGAAGTCCTTGTGGTAATGTTTATATATATATATATATATATACATATATATATATATATAGTTCTGTTCAAATCTACTATATGTCTCTCCATTGCCCTTTGAGTTATCTTCAATTTCAGTTCTTCAGATTAGTGTTCCAAGACTCACAGCCAGACTTCACTATCAAAGTATTTACTCCAACCCAGTCATTTTACCCAAAGACCAGGATGCCTACTAGGTGCAAAAAGTAGCCATTCCTCATCACCTCATACTTGCACGAAGTGAGCTGTTTGAGTGCTTATGTGCTATTAGAAAGCTGCCCAAACACAAAAGGAAAAATGAACCAATGCCCTAAAAAATAAAGGAAGAACAAGTTCCCCAGTGATGCACTTGTTTGAGGACTGGTGCCTGCTTCCACAGAAAAATGGCTAACTTGCCAGAATGCCCAGTACAGGATACCCAAATCTCAGGCCTATGCTAAGGACAATTCTTGTTTTTTCTACTGCTGGCATGCCTGTCTGGTATAGGGAATCAGTGAAATAGCTGAAGATGTAGATTCTAACTATCCTTTTTAAGGGAGGAACCTCAGAGGAGATTCGACCTTTAGGCAAAAGAATCCTTTCTGCCATTATCTAGTAAATGGTCATACAGCCTCAATTTTAAGACTTCTAGTGAAGAATTCACTACTTTTTGAGGCTCTAATGAGGAAGGTTTTGTTGACCCTAAATCTGCCTCACTTAATTTCCCGAAGTTCCCTCTTCCACATAATAACTCTTCAAGTATTTGAAGAAAGCAATCTCTTCTCTTTCCAATTATCACATTCTCTAACTTGTCTGTCATGGTTTCAGCTCTCCAAACCATCCCAGTCTTTTTCCTTTGGGCATTCTATGACTTGTCAACGACCCTTAAAAAAAAAAAAAAAAAGTGGTGCCTGGAACTAGCCACAATTATCATATTTGGGCTGACTCAGGAAAAGAATCCTCTATCACCTCTTTGACTCTATAGGCATAACTTGGGATTTTCAATTTAAACATCCCACCCTTTGCCTTTTTTCTCTCCCCAGTGAACTGCTTTTTAACTACATCTGCCCCATTCTGTACTTGTGTAGTTAATTTTTCTTAATCCAAGTGAAGGACTTTTTCATTAATCTTTTTGAGTTTCATCTTGTTAGCTTTAATGAACATTCCAGGTCATCAAGATCTTATTGGATTCTAATTCTGTCATCTAATATATTGGCTAGAAAATTCTATGGACATACAAGGCCAAGGAAAAGAACTGGTGGCCCTCCCCTAGAGTTCCATCCAGTCTGTCATTCCATGACATTAACTACCCCATCATGACAGAAAAGATGATGTGCCTTATCTGAGGTCCCACAGGTGGTAAGTAGCTGAGGTAGTATTGGAAGCCGGATCATTTACCAGACT
Organism: Gracilinanus agilis; assembly: GCF_016433145.1. Taxonomy (NCBI): domain Eukaryota; kingdom Metazoa; phylum Chordata; class Mammalia; order Didelphimorphia; family Didelphidae; genus Gracilinanus; species Gracilinanus agilis. The sequence goes on from NC_058134.1 coordinate 39,135,214, forward strand.
CTAGGTCCCCCTGGCAATTCCCTGGCCTTCTAACTCTAGTGACATTATCAAAACAGAAATTAAATCAGTCTAGCATAATAACTTAAGTTTTGGTGAACCCATGCTATTTCCCAGTCATCTCTTTATCCCTTTCAAAGTGCCCATAAATCATGCCATTAAAATGCATTTAAGAATTTTTGCTAAACCTAGTAAACCTCTTAAATCTAGTGATATCCAATTTTAAGATCATTTTAAAGATCTCTTTACCATTAGCTCCAAATATTAAGGGTTACTGTAAGAAACATCCTCTTAATTATTTCTAGCTTAAGAAAGAAAAACAGAAGACAAAAGAAGGATTGCTGTCTTTAATTTCTTATTTAAATATAGTGATTTTTTAAAAAGAGTAAACTACAAAACTTTACACTGCAAATATTTTACATAAATGTAAACATGCACATTTCTACCCTATAGTAAAAGCAGCTATGAAAATAAACTCTAGGCACAAGATTTTAAAAATTGTAATCACAGAGCCAGACAACTTTAAGTTAACTTGTTAAAATGAACTTGGGACAAAAGTGATGATGGGGAAATGGCAATGGTAAGTGCTGACCATTATTCTACTGGTCTTTTACTTCAACCTACACCTGAGTTTCCAAAATGCTACCTACCATGCCATGTTGGAATATTTCTATTTTTACTATAACCTAACATATATCCCCATGAGAATACTTCTATCAAAGTAACATAAATATCACACACACACACACACACACACACACACACACACACACACACAAATATCCTATTGAATCTGTTATCTTAATCAGGGAAATAGGGATTCTGGAGACTTTAAATTTTCCCACCACCAAAGACAAGCAAATATAAACATCAGAAAAACATGAGACTGTTACAGACAAAAGACAAAGAATAAGTAGTCTTGGTTTCAGCTAAAAATTTCTTGAGTTTGCTGGTATCCAAACTCTATTGTGATTTTAGATGTAAAATTTAAGCACTGTATATAGAACAAGTATGTTCAAAAGACAAGGTTCTGAGATTTCTGACTATCCACTATGACTACCAGTTTCTAAACAAACACAAAAGGATGGGAGACAAATAACAAGAAAATTGGAAAAATTCCAATAGATGCTTCAAAATGTTGAAAACATCCATAGTTCCCACGTCCAAGTTGTCATCCAAAGTGTGCACATTCTTAGAATGTCTTACCATCCATATTTCCCCTACCAGTCTACTATATCTGAATAACTAACCATAGCGTTATGTGCAAATAATGCGTTTACACAATCCTTTTAGCAAATGAACATCATGACCTGGAGATGTTTGTTAGAACCAAGGTCCTGTTTGCTTCCTTTAGCATCTGTTTTTATTTTAAATTTAAAAGCTTACACAGGGAACCTTAATTCACACAACTGAAATCTGGCTCAAAGAATTGGGCAAGTTAATAATAGTAGTGAAATATTTAAATATTCCTTATTCCCAGCAACAATATAAACTGATAATGGTATTGTCCATCTCTAATGTCAACACTACCAACAGATTATAAATAAATTATCAATTCATTATAAATAAATTCTTATATTCCATTAAATTCCATCTAAAAGCCTGAGATTTGGGTAAGAAGCAAAAAGTACTTAAAGATCACAAGGCAATGAGGTCTATTCCCCCTTACTTGAACTCTCAGCTTTCTTTGGACAATTCAAAAGGGAAAAGCAACCTCCCTCCCTCCCTCCCTCCCTCCCTCTTACTCCTAACTATGGCTCCACTTAATGGTTTTCCTTTGAGCTACCCCCATGTGTCTGCCTTGTATCCCATGTCTAGATTCAAATTCCACTACTTTAGAACTGGGGTTGATAAGCTGACAGGCAGGTGAATGGCGGGGGTAAAAAGGAGGCATAAGTCAAAGAAGCAATAGGCCAGAATTAATTTAAAAGTTATATGCCCAGCAAACATAAACAAGAGAATTTTCTCATGTTAAATAATCTGTATTCTGATTATAGGTAACAGGATGTTCATTTAGACCATATGGAGGCCTACTTAATTGTAACTGAGGATTGCTGTCCTAGAACAATCTTTCCATTTCATCAGTAATTTAAGCATTTTGCTGAAGATTTGTACAAGCAAGGGAATAGTCTGTCTTGCTTCCAGCTGTACAAAAATACAACTTGTAATTTAAACATAGTTTTATAAAAGCATGGGAGGAAAAAAATCCCCCAAATCAGGGAGTTACAGTACTCTCATTTGATGCTTCCAAATTCTTTCCTGGCATTTTTTCTTTTAAACTCACTTGCAGTTTATACATTCAGTAGTTTTCTCCTCTAACCCTTATATTCATGTCCATTCCTATTTCTTTTTTTAAAAACCCATTCCTTTTAAAATCCACTGAATCAATCATGTCTAATGAAAGATGAATGTGGGCTCATGGGTTTCCCTTAACAACTCAGTACCCAAACCTCTAATGTCATCCAGGCACTGCAGCCAAACGTGGGCTTCTTCTGTCCTGTACAGAGCCAACTTTAACTGGCTCAAATTCAAACTAGAATTAAATGGCAGTTGTGACATTCACAGTCTAGGTACAAAGCTCCAATATGTATCTGATTGCTCTATGTACACAGATCATTAGTTTTACTATATACCTAAGCTCTGCACACAGTAGGCATTCAATAAATATTTGGTTAATTAAATAGAATGGGAGGCGCATTATGGTACAATAGAGAAAGTGCTGGAGCCCTGGGTTTTACTCCCATTTGTTATTAGCTGTGTGCCTCTGCCTGTCTAAGTCTACCCTCCTTTGGAAAATGAGGGGTGTGGCATGGATCATAAACAATGTCCTCTCTACCTTGGCAAGTCTATGTCTAAATTTGTCTCCACTGGCCTATAGTCAGGTCTAGTTAGCCAAGGAAGTCTACAACCTTTCTCTCCATGTGCTCAATAATTTGAAGTGGCTTTAATATTCTATGGGGGTGCTGATTGCCCCCCAAAAGCCAAATAATTTGTTTTGGCAATGAAGATGACACAACTAGGGACTGCCAAGGATGTCTATCATTCAATCTTGGAATAACCAAGATCATCCATCCCCCAGCTGTTCAGGTTTTTCATCCACAACATTAACCAAACAACAACAAAACCCTCTTAGTCATTTACTCTAGAGATTTAAGTAAAACTTTTAAAACAGATATTCACAAAATATATACAAGAGCACTCCTGCTCGGGCTCTGTGACAAGGCTTGGATCCCCCCTCCAATTCCTTAGTGATCACTAATCCCCCAAGCGCTCTCCTTGGTGATGGGCTTTCTGCTAGCATCCTGCTGCCTCCACGTGTTCTCCTACCGGAAGAGATGGATGTAGGAAGTTCTAGCGCTAGTCATCACTGTCACTGCCAGATTCACTCAATTGTAAGTCATTTCCTGTAAAAATAAAAATAAAATAAATAAATCAAAAGCAAAATCACAGAATTAAAAGTGAATGCCCAACAGCATTCCATATCAGCAAGTAAAGAACTCTTTCTTTAACCTTACAAGGACACTTTATTTTTATCAGTAATTACGAGAGAACACAAAATTTCATTAATATAATACACTGATACTGCTGAGCTTGGTTTCAGTAATGCTGAGACTGTAAAAAGTCCATAATTATAGCCTTGGATCAGGGATGGATACTGGGCAGGTGGAGAGACATTACACTTAATTTGGGCTTGCTTGTGATGAGTTAACCCAGTTGGACCACCAATTCATATAAAAGGAGCAGAGTTAACTCAATTAGCTTCTCCACTGTTACTGCCAGAGTTTCCGATTCTTCCACAGATTAAACACACCAGGGAAGGACATTCATCAGTGAAGATAGGCAGTATAATCAGGTTAGGGTTACAGGAAGACCTAACATATTCTCCCCACCCAGACTGCTCTTCCTCTTCCCTTTTTAATCATCTGCAGTGAAATGCTACCAGACACTGAGAATGCCTGACCTCCCTGTAACCACTGCTAATGGCCAGAACCTGCTAAGCCTACAATGGCGGCACCCTTCCACTGAGGGCAATAACCCAGAGCATTGACTAAGTGCCAGTATGCATCGGTGTGTGCTGGCCTTGGAACCTAGAAGACCTAGAACTCCAGGCTTGCCTCGACACATGGTGCCAGTTGGGCCCCAAAGCTGGGGATCCCTTCACCTCAGGGTACCAGGATACTCTTTAAGACTATCAGGAACACAACACTTGCTGATCTGAGTTGGCTGACATGAGGAGTCTTTTGTACCAATGAAGTAAAAAGTCAGGACTTAAAAAAATGCCAGGCCCTGGACATCCTGGAGACACAACACAAAGGGGACACAACACATCTACATCTAAGTATAGATGAAGCAAATAAAAAGTGATTTTACAAGAAAGGCACTGGCACTCAGGGGGATCTGGCATAGCCTCAGGTAGGAGATGCCCTCTGAGATGAGGGCTGAAGGAAAAGAGGATTTGTGGGAGACCGTGTCATCTATAAGGATAGATAACCAGGAATGGGGACAAGTCCAGAGGGCCCTATCTAGCTAGACTGACTCTAAGTTGAGCTGTACAACTGCAAACATTTGGGATAACATTTTCTGGAATTCAGTTTTGTGTGCATAGGAGGAATGCAAAATGCCAATTTGTGCTCTCCCTTTGCACTAACATATTCTGGAATCTATAATTAGTTATGTCAGTGACCAGATTCTTCCAGCTCACATACAACTGTTGATATGCTGTCATATTTCTTTAGGTACCACGAACACTGAGATGTTCCTAAGCCTCAGCATGAGTCAGCAGTGTGACTGGTATGCAGCCAAAAAGCAAACCTGATTTGGGCTGGGACACTCATTCAGGCAGGAACATGTTAACTCCAGCTAAGTGGTTGTTCCTGCCTGAATGAACAGGCGCAGCCGGGCAGACCCAGGATGCCTCCGAACCCAGCTCCTCACTTACGAAGGGTGTTCATCAGCTGGTGATTTCCGGAGGGCCGGCTCGTGCCGTTGGCCATGGGGTTCCTGTGACTGAACTGCTGGTGAGGAGGCTGTGAGGGCGAGGCACGGGCAGCTGGCTCTTCTCCTCCGCTGCTGGAGCTGTCATCATCGCTGCCTGAAGAGCTCTCAGAATCTGAGGAGCTGCTCCCGCTGCTGCTGCTCATCTGCTCAATGATTTCAACCTCTGCTCTCAGCTCTGGAGCAAAATCACATTTTGGGTGTCAGAAGAGAAACAGGTTACATAACATTCTTTGCTTAAAGCATAATAGTTAAAATTTCTGCAAACTACAGTTTTGTGAATTCATTGATGAGAAGAACTCAAAGCATGGCCCAAAAAGTTCCAGTCTCAAAAGATACAGTACACGACACTGCTCTTCATGGGCATGAAGGGATCTTCTATCAGAGTCTTCAGGTTTAGGAAAACAAGGAACTGTGAAAGAAAATGATACTGACTACATGAAAAAGAAAATACCAGACTAACAAGGCAGCCTGGCCCAGTGGCAAAGGCACTAGCCCTGGAGACCAAAGACCTGGGTTCCAGGCTTGGCCCTGCAGCTTACACCTGGGTAACAGTGCACAGTCATTACAAATCCCAAGGTCTCAGTTTTCTCTTGCTAAGGGGGTTGGACTAAGTATAGATGAAATCATTTCTAGCTCTTGATTTGCAATCATATGAACTCTATTGCTCAGAATATCTCTAGGAAGAGGCTTTTACATTTAATAAATAATGTCTTGCCAATAAACATGGCTAAAATGCAGTACTAGATTATTTTTTATTTCACAGGATTTAAAATCAAATATGTATTTGAAGTCTTGCAAACAAACTATCCTTTGCTTACCCCAAACTGCCACTGAGAGCTATCTGCTGATGTTAATGTATAAAACCTGTTAGATTTTCCTGTCTCACATGGCACATTACAGCTACTCATTTCCAACATCCCTCTGTGGAGCTGGAACTGCCCCAGGCCCTCATGCTCTGTAAGTCCCAGAAGGAGTCAGAATCCCAGTAAGTTACAAGCCAGGAAGACAGACTGAGGAAAAATGTTCCTAATGCCCAAGTGTTGTGGAAGGTCCTTGAGGACTGAAAGCTCAAAGTGAGCATTAGTACCTTTTTAAAAGTTTGTGGGACCCCTCGTCAATGGGGGAAAATTGTCCAGAAGGACCCATATATCAATTCCCCTTCCTACCCATTGGCCTAGCAATATTTACAATGTTGTAACCATTTCCCAAACTCGTAGTGGGGCTCAACTGCACAAAAGCTTTCCAATCTAGAAGCCACTGACTCCTCATTTTCTAGAGGAAGCACCCAAGGCTGGAATTCCCCAGTTACTGTGACCCAGTCACCTGCTTCAAGGAGCTTGTACTCTTATCAGGGGACACAAAATATCTATATCTCAGTATAGGTGAAACAAATACAAAGTGATTTTACAAGAAAGGCACTGGTAGCTGGGGGAATCTGACCCAGTCAGAAAGGCAAAAAGAACACCCCTGTCCTCAGAGAGCTTACATTTTTTTTTTTAATAACCCGTAACTTCTGTGTATTGGCTCCAAGGTGGAAGAGTGGTAAGGCTGGGCAATGGGGGTGAAGTGATTTACCCAGGGTCACACAGCTGGGAAGTGTCTGAGGCCAGATCTGAATCTAGGACCTCCCATCTCTAGGTCTGACTCTCAAGCCATTGAGCTACCCAGCTGCCCCCAGAGCTTACATTTTAATAGGAGAAACAACATGCAGAGAAATGAGTCTATATGAAATGGATACAATTCAGGCAGGCAGAGAACATAGCACTTAATGTCTGCTGGACTCTGCTGGCTTCCCTCACACTCACTCAGGTTTAGGCTGCATGCCCTAAACAAAAAGTTAACAGAACTTTACATCAACTAGCTACAAACAGATATTTATACTGGCCCTTTATTCTCAAGGCCACCCTACCCAAAAGAGAAAAATTTCAGGGGAGGGCATTCAGGCTTCCCAACTGACCACATACTCTTTGAATTCTTTTCTAGTTTGGAGTTTTCACTGTTTTCCTTAGGTTTCATGTCTATGGTACACATTTATTTATCAAACTGTGACCCTCTACTGGGCCTACTTCAAGCTACTCCATCAAGAAAGAACTTTATACTAGACCTACTGGGTGGCCTCCTCTTTTCTGTGAGGCCCTGAACAGAAACAAGCATAGCTAATGCCAGTGTCTCATGGAAATGAAAATATTTGTGTGGAAACCCAGTCATATAATCATAAATGTTTTAAAACCACCTAGCAATTATTGCTGTTATTATCTATCTTTCTTGAGAAGAATTCCAGAAATTATTATTTACCTCTCTTAATGTCATCCAATTGAGGTTCAGGTGAAGGGTTATCTTTCACAGGGGACGTTTTTGGTCCAATTGGTGGTTTCATTGGGGCTCTGAATGGTATAGGTGGTGGTGCTCGAGAAGGGGGCTGCTCCATTCGGGCCTGGATTTTGCTGCTTCCTTCAGCTCTGAAAAAAGGACAAGAATATTCAATGGGACTAGCATATCCATTTTGGATATGGGAATGTAGTCTAATTATGAACTAAAGTTCTCTGATTCTTTTACATTTAAAGACAAAATTGTGCATTTTAAATAGATTATGTTCATGAAATGTGACTTCATACCAGTTCTTTCATGTGAAATGGTGTTCACTACTCAAAAAAATCAGTGAAGTTTGATTCTTATAATCTAGCAGCCTAGAAGACATGATGCTCAGAGTTTGGTTTTTCACCCGTGAAATAGATTCTAGAAGAGCCAGTATTTTGTTGCCATTAGAACTCTAGGTGCCAAAATCTTCTGTCTCAGATTTTTCTGTTTCAACAACCATATTATCTTTGCAACTTATAATTTTCCTAAAAATGAAGATTTCTCAGAAGTCAACAAAGCAACCATTCAGAAGATTACCCCCAGTGTAATCAAGATTTTGTTTAGAACAAACAATCAAAAATATAGGGAAAAAAAGTGTCTACTGAATTGAAGTAACCAAGGAAATGGTAAACATCTTTCCAGAGCTGGATACAAGAAAACCTGGATTGAAGGCTATGGATGTCCAGCCCTTTGCCCACCATGGATTCTGAGTCAATCTTAACATAGGCTCTCTTAACTCGTCTCTTCATTGGTGATCAAAACAGTAATAACTTTCTTGACCCAGAAGCAGCATGACTATGGATTGAGACTACCTGGTTCTTCCTAGGAACTCTCTACTAACCCATCTCCTCTGCTGGGAGCTCTCCAGAGATTCTGGGGTACAGTGGTAGATGTGTGCTAGTAGTACAGCTCCACCACACACAGACATACATATACCTTGTTTTCTTGACTTGAATGCTGCTACTGAGCTTTTCCAACACATATTCCCCAGTGTCATGATTAATGATGAGAACACAGTCTTTCTGATAGGGTCTTTTGTTTCCTTTGAACACAGTCATTGGAGGTGTTGATCCCTATTTAAAGAAAAAGCACAAGACAGCCATCTCAAATCATACATGGAACATGCCACTACCTAGAAAAAATGATGTCATGTAGCACGAATAACTAAAATTCAAATGTTAAAATCCTCCAACTAACTTGACTACAAAGATCCATCCTTTCCCTACCAATTAAAGTTGTAAATGTGGAACAAAGTGGACTGATTTCTAACTGAGCTTTTGGACTCTTCTGGGAAAGCAGGAGGAAGTTCCCAAGACAAGCAGCAATATGGTACTTCTTATTTGTGACTGGACTAAATGATCCCAAACCAGAGACAGTGATAACTGAACATTTTAAAGTTGCCAAAGCACTTGATCTCCACTATTACTTGATGCCACCATAGTCCTGTGACCCTTGTGGTCCCCCTGTACTGGCAGGCATGTGCATTGAAGGTACTGAGGTTTTGGGGTCAACAGGGAGGCACAGTAGGGCCACACCTTTCATGAGAACAGAGTGAATAGAGTCTGGAGAGCCCCAATGAATGGTGTTACCTCTGGCATTCTCTTTGGGAATCAATGCTCTCATTTGTAAAATAAACTAGACCATCTCTAAGGGGTCTTTCCATTTTAAATTCTGATAATTAAAATCCATTGGCTTCATTCATTCAGGAGGCACACCATGTCATGAACTGTCCCGGTCCTAATTACAGAGAACAGATACGATTCAACCATGGAAGCCTACTAGTCATCCTGATCCTGTGGAAGGCTGAGCCTGCTGGCTATGCTAAGGTTTTGGATAAGCTCAGAAGCTATAGTGGGGTATATGCTGAGAGGATACCCACAATGAGTCAGGATCTGCGCTTGAGAAAGCCAAAGGGCAGTCCCTGCCCTCGAGGAGCTCAGTCAAATGGGGAAGACATATAAAAAGAAACTTACAAGCATCCAACTGGCAAGATCATGAGGATGTCTGGAAAAGTGCAGGGAAACAAGGAAGGGCTGCCCTGTACATGATCCCTGAATGGAGGATATGACAGGATGCCCCTCAAATTCAAGGCTTCCTTTCATCTGGATTACTCCTAAAGCCTCCTTACCCTAATCAGAGTTTCCGTGTTGAGCCCATCATTCCTCTATACCCCAGGAACTCCCTATACCACTGGCATCACTGGGTCTAAACAAGAAAAAGCGCAGAGCTCCATGTTGGGCCTGGAGATTCAGAGACAAAAACAAGTCTCTGCTCAAAAGAAAGCTTCAAGTGCCCATTTGGGGGTAATCTTGGGCTCAAACCTGTCTGGACCAGCACATGACAAACTTGCGACTCAGAATACTACAACCAGATCAGCTCCTTGTCCTGTTTTTTCTCACTGATGACGCCAGACTCCTGAGCCCTTTTGCTTCAATCCTAGCTGCCCAGATTCTAGCCTTAGGATCGAACTATTTCTGGGCTTCTCAGCCTAGGTTCTTTGCTGATTTCCTCTAATTCCAAACCCATGCATTGACACAAGCATTAGCTGATCATCTTGGATCCAACACCTTGTCAATGTGACTCACAGCACTGCCAGGTCCCATGGAACCTGTTTGTCTACTTTTGGTCAATTTGGCCTACCTTGTGTAGCTGTACCCAAGCCTCAGAGAAGCCATGTATTTATGAAGGTACTGATCATTTGGGCTAATACAACAGTTTCTGACTTGTAGGTAAGTTTCATAGCAAAAAGAATTATCTTAATCAAGCATCTCTGAAAAAGTTACAGAAAAACTACTTTTCCCTTAAGTTGCTGACCTGAAATATATTTTATCAGCCTCAAAAAAAAAAAAAGAACTATAAATATCAACAACACAAATGAGATACTTCAGAAGAATCCTCAAGTTTAAAAAGATCATACAGAGACAACTTACAGGAATATGTGGAAGTGTAATTGTGACTTCATCTCCTTTGCCAACCTGGAGTTCTCCTTCACACGAAGTATCTATAGATGCTGGCTTAAAATCATCTAAAGAGAATATAAATTATTAGAGCCATAGCTGGTTTACTTATAACTATCATTTTCTGGATATTTTTAACTAAAAACTAAATCTTGTTCAGATAACTATAAAATATCAACAAAAGCCATTTCATTAAAGGACTTTCTTCTTAAATGACTACAAAAATACTACATTTTTTCTTTCTTTTTTTTAGTTATTCTTAAAACAGAATTTTAAGACTAGTTTTAAGATGGGTTCTGCATAGAACTATGAAAAAAGGCATGCCATCTTGGTTGTAATGATGAGGAAAGGAGTTACCACAATAATACTTTTTGCATTTGCCAGCCAGCATTTTTCTGTGATGTATAAGCAGAAAAATCAAAGTAGGTCAATGTAAGTATAAAAGCATCAGTCTGAGTCAAGAGAGAAGGGTCATGACTGGTTGTGATTAACTGAATAACCCTGGACAAGTCATATAACTCCATTAGGCTCGGTATTCCTTCTTTGTAAATTGAGTGTTGAACCACACATTTCTAAAAGTTCCTCCTACCTCCAAGATTCTTTGATTCTATATTATTTCATCGTATTTTGTCTTCCAGTTTCAACTGAAACCCAGACATGAATATATACACTGTTGTCACAATGATCTCTAGATTTCCCAAGCTTTTGCATTCCAGTTCGGCACATATATGGCTGCCTAGGCTATATGCTCAAATAAGTGATATGTCCCACTGAATTCTGATTTAACTTCGTTTCCCTCCCTTTCTTCTCACCCCAAAGACAACACACTAGAAAATGAATTTGAGGAAAGTTCACCCCATTTTTTAATACCCTCCCTTCAAAGAGACCTCTCTGCCAATCTCAATGCTGCTCAACACATGAGGATTGAATAATAATGTGACCAGGGAAAGAGAGCATTTCATTACAAAACACATGCTCTCTGTGTTGAGTCACAACTGATTTGCTTTCCTGGCAAAAACAAGTCTTAACTAGTGTTAGTAGGGCAGCATGGAAAGTCTAAGCTTTGTGAATCAGTGTGCCAGTCAGCTAATTTCTAGCAGCCAAATCTTTGCTAGGGATGCTAAGGGAAGTGTCCCACCCTTGAAAGGCCTGTAGGAGTAAAGAAAAACAAGATTTAAACAAAACAATAATGGTTATCTTGTGATTTTTTAAAGATAAAATAGTTTGTTGTTTTTTAAAAAAATTCAAAATAGTACTTTCAGCTCGGGTTGATGGTCAAAGACTCCCCTGGTCAAGAGTCCATCAGACGTGGAAAAGCCCCTCCCCTCCGAAAGATGGGGACCCTGTGTCTCCCCTACCTTCCCCTGGGGCTACTGAGAAGCTGGAAGAAGAGTATATACAGTCTCAGGCTCCCCTTTTGGGATCCCAGCTCAGCACCCCCTGGGGTTCCAATCCTCCCCCTACCCAGAAGACCCACATCAAGCTCTCTGCCCCGCCCAAGAAGGTGTAGGGGAGACCTGCTTGGGGTCTCTGAAATGTCACACTAAGCACTTCTGGGGGCTCTAGATGTCCTCTGAGAGGGGACAGAAGGGGGTTGAGGGTTCTACTGTGCTGCTGGAAAGGGGGGGGCCTTGCAGGGTGCCAGGGCAAGGTGTGTGGGTCCTTTGGAAGGTTCCACTGTGGGTTGGGG
>NC_058134.1:39151798-39238328 GCF_016433145.1 Gracilinanus agilis
GCTGCTCCCGCTGCTGCTGCTCATCTGCTCAATGATTTCAACCTCTGCTCTCAGCTCTCTCTTAATGTCATCCAATTGAGGTTCAGGTGAAGGGTTATCTTTCACAGGGGACGTTTTTGGTCCAATTGGTGGTTTCATTGGGGCTCTGAATGGTATAGGTGGTGGTGCTCGAGAAGGGGGCTGCTCCATTCGGGCCTGGATTTTGCTGCTTCCTTCAGCTCTTGTTTTCTTGACTTGAATGCTGCTACTGAGCTTTTCCAACACATATTCCCCAGTGTCATGATTAATGATGAGAACACAGTCTTTCTGATAGGGTCTTTTGTTTCCTTTGAACACAGTCATTGGAGGTGTTGATCCAGGAATATGTGGAAGTGTAATTGTGACTTCATCTCCTTTGCCAACCTGGAGTTCTCCTTCACACGAAGTATCTATAGATGCTGGCTTAAAATCATAGCGGATGGTGTGGAAGGAGGACTTGGGCCTCTTCTCGAAGCTTTCGCCGAGCTTCAGGCCGTGTTCTTCGCGGTCCAGCAGCGGGTTCGCGGTGCCGTTCATGGCCCTCTCCCCGTCGGGGGAAGCGGCTTCCAGTAGCCGCTCGGCCCTACCCTTGCGCCGGCTTCCTCAGCGCCGCCCCCGCCCTGAAGGCCGGCCGGCACTTCCGGCAAAGGCCGGGGGGAACGGTGCAACGGGAACACCGCTCCGCTCCGCTCCGCTCCCCTGCAGGCTGAGGGAGGCGGATGCGACCCTCCGACAGAAGCCGGAATCGCCTCCTGTTCTTCCGCCGCACCGGGGGCAGGGTCTGCTGGACAGTGAGCTTCCGGCGTCGGGGGCGGGATTTTCTACAGTCCCACAGGAAGTGGGGACGGAGGAGTGCTACTGCGAAAGCGTTCCGATTGAGCCTCGCGATAGAGCTCACTTCCGGTCTGCCCTCGCTTGAAATAGAGCGTGCCAGACTAGGGTGGAAATGGGAAGACGCCTTCCCAGCCCGTCCGAAGTCTCGTCCTTGCGCCCCTGGCCCCACCCGACCTACACGGAACTCGATCGCCCCCGGCCTGGAAGCGCTTTCCTCGCCACTAACCAGTGAGGTAAGAAGTGCGGGTTTGGGAGGTCATACCCATTCTACGGATGGGGAAATTAGGAGAAAGCCCGCGACATCCAGAGACAGTGGACCCGCCGCCCTCCAGCCCATACGGCTCCGTGACGTGCTCTATCTCTCCCCAAGGCCTCAGTTTCCCCGTTTGCAAAAACAGATTGAGTCCCGAGATGGGGTGGAAAGAGGAAGAACTGAATTGAAATTCTGCCTCCTCATCTTTAAGAGCAGAAACCCCTTGATTGGAAGTCCTCCACCCCGCCCTCGGGGAGGAGCTTCTGCCCTAGAGGGCAGAGCTGCCCCGCCCTCGGGAGGAGTAAGAGGTGGGGAGCCGACTTGGGGCCTCCTGATGTGACCCCGGCCCCATCATCTCTTCTCTCTTTTCACGCCGGAGGTTTCAGTGGACAAGGGACCCCCAATGCCTCATGTTTTGTTTTAAACCCTTGATTTCTCTCTTAAGATCAATATTCTGTATTGGTTATAAGGACCAGGCAGTGGGGGTTAAGTGACTTGCCCAGGGTCACACTGCTGGGGAAGTGTCTGAGTTCAGGTTTCAACCCAGGACTCCCGTGTCTAGACCTTGGCTCTATCCACCGAGCCACTCAGCTACCCCAATGTTTCCCTTGGTACTTGATCTTGAAAGATGGAGTTGGGGGGGGCCTGAGTTATGGAGTACTGAGGGAAATTTGGGGAGTCACCCTCCCCCATTTGCGATTATTTCCTTTTTCCCACTGGGTGAATGTAAAGAAAATTATATAAACAAATTCCTGGCACATAGTAGGCACCAAAAAAAAATGTTTTTTACCTTTTCTACCATAAAATGTTGGACTTGTCACTGTACTCTCATTTTCATTCTTTTTTTAGCAACTGATGCTGCTTGAGCTTATGAGAATAGACTGCCTGAAAATGAATATAGGGAAATACAGCTAAAAATACTATCCTATAAAGGTCTTCAGGAAGATGGATTCACCTGGAAATGACAAGGGCAAGGACTCTCTAACAAGGTTACACACAGTAACACTCACCAATGGGGTGGATTCATCCAAAGAGGGAGAGACCAGTCCTTTTTGCTCTAAAGAACAGGCAAAGCAAAGCATCGATGGGCCCATTGTGTCTGCCTTTAAACAAGCAAAATTGGAAAAGGAAGCCCAGAAGAACTGGGACCTGTTTTATAAAAGAAATAGTACCAATTTCTTCAAAGACAGACACTGGACCACCAGAGAGTTTGAGGAACTGAGGGCTTGTCGAGAGGTAAACCAACTAGTGTTGCATTTTTTTTTTCTTTTACCTTATGTCCTAGTAACAACTCCAGGACAGAAGGGTAGGAACTAAGCAGTAGGAATTAAGTGACTTGGCCAGGGTCACACAGCTAGCTCATGTCTGAGAGTAAATTTGAACCCAGCACCCCCTGTCTCTTGGCTTGGCTTACTGAGCTGCTTAGCTGCCCCTTAGTGTTGCCTCTTGTAAGAAGAATTAAGGCCTAAATGGGTAGACAGGACTCCTAGGTGAGAAAACCAATGCTGACCGACACCTTCTCTATAGCTTATGGTATTAAACAATTGAGAGATTAAGTTATTCATCCAGGTCATAGGACCCATGTATCAGAAATGGGACTTAGATACCCTACCCAAGTGTTGCCTTCTGAGGCTGGCTTTCTAGCTCTGTGTTCTCTTTAAAGGGAGAGAGAATGTGTGTGAGTGTGTCTGTCTGTCCTTTCCTACAAAGATTCTAAAGTAGAGTACCTACTTGGAGTACCTAAAAGTGCCAGCACTTAGCACATAGTAGGTACTTATTGAAAGCTAGCTGACTATGTTCTTGTAGGTACTGAATAAATACCAGTGGCCCTCAGGCTTTTGAGATTCTTAAAATGCTTAACAGGGAAGGTAGGTGACACAAGGGATGCATTCTGGGCTTGGAATCAGGAAGACCTGAATTCAAATCCAACCTTAGAAACTTCCTAGCTGTTTGACCTTGGGCAAGCCACTTCACCTTGATATTTGCGACTGGAAAAGGAAATTGTAAACTACACCAGTATCTTTGCCAAGAAAACCCCATGGACAGAGGCTTACAGGATTACGAAGAGTCAGGCGGGATTGGAAAGACTGAGCAGCAACACCACCAAAATGCTTACCCGTCTATTTGAGGGCATCTCTTCTGTTCTCCTGAGTGTAGTTTCAGTGCTGTTATAAGCTTCTGGCATCTTATTAAGTTTATTTTGTGCTTGTGACCTGTAAAACTACAGCTAGATGACAAACAAGTTACTTGTAGTGTCTGAGAAAACTAAATCTAACATAAATTAAGACAATGGAAAAGAATATAAAATTATCACATGCAATTCAGCAATAAAACTTTATTTTATTTTGTTTTTTGGATAACCTTTACTTTTTTAGTATCAATTCTATGATAGAAGAATGGTAAGAGCTAGGCAATCAAGGTTAAGTAACTTGCCCAGGGTCACATAGCTAGGAAGTGTTGGAGTTCAGATTTGAACTCAAGACCTTCTGGTCTCTAGGGTTGGCTTTCCATCCACTAAGCCACCTACCTGACTCAAGACCTTGATTTTTTACAAGTGAGAATTATCCATTTAACTTGTTGATATTTCAGATACAATGCACACTCTCTTTTCCTCCCCAGTTTGATGATCAGAAGTTAACTATCCTTGAAGCTGGCTGTGGGGTTGGAAACTGCTTATTTCCCCTTCTAGAAGAAGATCTCAATATCTTTGCTTATGCCTGTGATTTCTCACCCCGAGCCATTGACTATGTTAAGGTTGGTATGATATGTGATTTTTTTACATTGGTGAAAAATGCCCATTTACAAGCAAGTTTGATTTGGCAGTTCATGCTAAATTAATCCTCTGCTCTTTTAATTTATATTACCAATTAGTACTAATTATGTTAAGTTAATATGAAAGGAAATTCTTGGTTCTCTTTGTCTATTCTGAGTTTAAAGAGAATCCTTTATTCTCTTTGCCTAGTTGGAGTTAAAACTTTGGTTAACAATAACTTAAGTACCTCACTAGATTGGGAAGACCTGATTAACTTTCCTTTGTCTACCTTTTGATTGAATCAACACAAGCTTGAATTAGGTGGAGGATCTACAAAAACACTTAGTGAATTCGCACCCTACTTAGTGCAAGGTAAGAAGCCAGTAGTTCTACTCTTTCTAATTCAAAAAGCCAGAAACTTTCGAATTCTTTTAAGAGTTCACACTCAGAAATGTGTGAATACTAGGAGGAGAGTTAACACTTTTAGAGGTGAGAAGTCAATCCCACAGACACTGCCTCTGGGCAGTGCTGGACAATTTGGAAACTGATTAGCCCCTGTGAAAAGGGACAGGGACAGGAAACCACCATAAAAGCCACATTTTTTGTCAGGACATTGTAAAGATATACTTTTGATTTTCCCTGACTTTGAGGCCCCAAATTCATCTCTTCCTTCTCCTCCCCTTTGTCCCATTGGCCCCAGCAGAAGAAGTAGCAGGGCTATCCATCTTCTCTCATCTTCCTCTTTCATCTGAAGCCCTAATACCAGCTCTATACTAACTCCTAGGGAGCTAGAGAGAGGAAGCTCCTTGAAAGATTTTTTTTTCCAGGTTCCTTTTACTTTCAGACTGATTACTGCCCCTTGAGAGCTCTAATGGCTTAGAAACTTTCTCTCTCTCCCCCCTTCTTTCTCTCTGTCTCTTCCCTCCCCCCCATATCAGTAGGATTGCAGGTGAAGCCCCACCCTTCTTATTTGTTTGATCACCCACTCACACCTGCAGTATTTATCTGAGAATGAGCTGGGTCCCCCCTAGCTCTAGAATTCAGTAACTGATTCTAAAACTTCATGGCAGTTTTAAATCTTTTACCAGGACGTCTACCAAATTGTAAAACTGGTTAAGATTAGTGGAAGCCCCTTTCTTTCCTCCTCTGTCCACCCTCTAGTGGAGGTTTTAATAAACAGTAAAATGACTTGAAAGATAGAAGAATTAGAGAATCCTGGACAGTTTTCCAGGGGATAGTCTGCCCTTACGTAGCCAAGCCCTGACAATAGGGAATCATTTTTTACTATCTCTTTGGTGCTGTATCAGTCAATTACCAGGCATTTACTAAGTACTTACTTTGTGCCAAGTTCTCTGCCAAATGCTAAGATTACAGAGAAAAAGTCCACATTTCCTGCCCCTAAAAAGCTTACCTTCTTCTATAGCCTTATGAGATACATCTTTTTGAAGATCTATTGGCCTCAAAGTAAAATGCAACATAGAGCAATTAAATCCTGTTATTTATAGCAGTGCTTGAGGGTAGTGACTTCTATTATAAATAAAATGCTTAGGGCAGGAATGAGAACCTGTGATTTCTAGCAGTATTTGAAAGCTACCACTTTGTGAGAGATTGGCACCTTATCTGTTTAATCAGCTACTAATCTTTTCTCTATGCTCTGCAGCATGGACTGTCCTGAATAACTTTGCCCTGACATTTATTTCCCAATAATATTAGTTATCTGTGTTTTAACCAAACCATTATGACATCACAAAATGGTGCTGTAGCATTATGAAATGATTGGCATCATCTATAAGATAATGAAATGGCTCATGCCATCTGTCCAGTCACCTGATTTATACCCGAGTTATTACCAAAGTCACTATTTCCCCTGGAAGAGTTTCACTTGCTGCCATGTTTTCATGAAATTAAGGAATGCTCTTTGGTGAGGTGCACCCATGGTTGGCAAAGGCCTCCCTTTTCAGCCTGGGAAACAAGGACAGTCTCATTTCTGACTTGGTTCCCTCAGTGGCTAGCACAATGCCTCCCATCTAGTGACACAACACATATTTGTTGAGTTTGATTTATTTGTATGCCGGCATGACTTAATCATAAAACAGTTTGTTGTGTTTACCTCCTTTCTCTGCTGAATAGCAAAACTCTCTGTATGATACATCAAAGTGTAAGGCATTCTGTTGCGATCTGACCCAAGATGATCTCCTGGAACACGTCCCAGCAGCCTCCATTGATGTTGTCACCTTGATATTTGTGCTTTCCGCTGTTCACCCTGACAAGATGCACCTGGTCTTGCAAAATGTTTACAAGGTAGATGAGAGCCTGAATTGGGGGTGCCTTTGAAATCACTCCCTGGAGAGCCCTCAGAGACTGTGTTTTCCTCTGGTCCTCTGTAAGGTGTGTGCTAAAAGACAGGAACTGTCTTTGACTTTGCTTAGGAGATGATGTGGATCAAATCAATTTTTGTAAATAGAATAATTGTTGTAAATTGATCCAGATGTGATATACTTCATGGTGCTAAAAGATAAACTTTGAAGAAGAGTGCAAATATTCCCCAAATGGACATAGGGTAATGGATTTCAGATCTTAAAAGGAAAGTTGCATGCCTTTTGGTCCATAGAGGATGAAGCTGGTCAGCTTCAGGCCAACCACAGATGAATTAGATTCTCTGTTGACATTTGGGAGAACCCAGCTTTTGAAAGAGAGAAGAAATCTTTCTTTTCAGAAATAGCTCTAAAGGTCTGGAGATATGGGGGGTTCTGAGTTCAAATTTGGCCCTGGACACTTTCTAGCTGTGTGACCCTGGCCAAGTTATTTAACCCATAACTACCTAGCATTTACCTCTCTTCTACCTTGGAATTGATACTTAGTATTGGTTCTGAAACAAAAGATAAGGGTTTAAAAAAGGGAGGAGTGGGGAGAGAAATAGCTCTAAAAAGGAAACTGTAAAAAAAAAGAATTCTTTATTCCTTTTTTAATTTAACAGGGGTCCTGGAGGTCCTCTTACCATAGAGATGTGTAGGGATTAACCAGCCCACAGTGACAGGAAGGAGAAACCATAGAGACAGGAGAAGGGGATAAAAGGGGGATCATCAAGAGCTGGTTGAAGGGTCAGTTGCTGACAGTTAGGGCTGGCAGTTGCGGGAGAACTTAGCTGCTGGGCATGAATTGTTTGCTGGTGGTGAGTTGGGTTGGTGGTTGCTGTTTAGTTGCTGGAATATAAAGGCAGGCCTGAGCTTAAAGATAAGGGTTTAAAAAAGGGGGGTGGAGGTGGGGAGAAATAGCTGTAAAAAGGAAACTATGTTACAGGCCAAGCCTTGAAATTAGATTTTTTTCAGCATTGTGATTTATCATTTCTTTTAGATGTCCACAGGTAAGGAAATGACCACTAACTAAAAGGCTTAGACAGCAATCTTTTTTTCCTTTGTTCGATTACTGTGCCACACATACTTCAGCTGAGCTCAGCCTAGAACTTTCACAAGCTTGACTTGGTGGTATCTGAGCTAGGGAGCATTCAGTGGACATTCAGTTTTTACTGAGCTTTTACTTCCTATGTGGGAATAATCTGCAACATATGTTTGTGTTCTCTAGGTATTAAAACCAGGGAAATGTGTCTTGTTTCGCGACTATGGGCTGAATGATCACGCAATGCTTCGGTTTAAAGCTGGCAACAGATTGGGAGAAAACTTTTATGTCCGGCAAGATGGAACCAGGGCCTATTTCTTTACTGATGGTGAGAGGAATGAAAGGGCTTTGGGTCAATGTTAAGTCATTCAATGAATTATAACATTCTGATGTTATTGTTGGAGTTTATGGGTAAGTGGTTTTAAATAATGGCATTCAAATAGAACATTAACTTGTCAGTATAGACCACTGGTTAACCAGTGAAATGTTTGTGTTTCAAAACAAAATGTGAGGCAGAATGTCTACATGCCTAACTGAGCTCTGAGCTCTGGAGGCAAGAGAAAGCTATAAGAAATAACTTTGGAATGAAACTCCACAGATCTTATGGCTCATTGGTTGAGAGCCCAAAATGTAGCCCAACCCCTCACAAGGGCACCCTTCAGCACATTACCGCTTTGCCTGGTTGTAGGAACAGAAGCCAGGCACAATGCAAGAAATAACAGGACATATTTCCTTACCCCCTTTGTTGTGTACAGCACTATTCTAGTTATATGAGGAAATGTGGAAACTTATGATTAGGTCCCTTCCCTCAAAGACTTGATGGTATTAGTGGAGGCAAAACCAAGATATAGAGATGTAAAGACCTGTATCAATATCTGTTCCATACATAGATAGCTATATGTCATGTGCACACATGTGCATGTCTTATGTGTGTGTGTCTAAAATCTACTGGAGAAGATAGGGTTTTGGGGATCACTCATACATGTAGAGGGGTTTGCCTGGTCAAAAAGGAGAGTCACCCTCATGTGAGATGGAGTGGAAGAGGAAGAAGTCATGGGAGGCATTTTAGTGGTGTCAGGAGGAGGAGAGAGGGAAAGCAAATGGCTCCCCTACTGTTTTAGTGAAGGTCTTGGCTGAGAGGGTTGGGGTGAACGGGGAGCCATGGGAATTTTGAAGAAGTGTGAGAAGGCTTAGAGGGGCTACTGTGGAGAGTGGGAGACCAAGTCAGTTAGGGAGGTATAAAAGGATTACCTTGAGGCAGTGAGAGCCCAGGTGATGCCACAGACACTTGTATGGACCCAGGTGTGATTGTGTGATTTTCAGTAGCATACAAGGAGTGAGGGTGGCAGATGGTGGCCATGAGCTGAGGCCAAGGCTTGTCAGGGCAAGATTGGCAGCAGCAGAGAAGAGTGGGGGTCTGGAGAGAAGAGAACAATGCAGAGTTGAACTAGTTCACTAGGGCGGAAGGGAGGTGTCAAGATCAGCAAAGCATTATCAAGCAGTTTTTCTGCATCAGACACTAAGAACATAAAGGCACCAAAGGCATGAGAGAATCCTGGCCTTCAGGGAGCTGGGAGCTATATGGAAGACAATGAGTGATTAGGTGAGTACTTAGAGCCCAGGTGAGGGGCACCCAGCTTCTAACACCTCACTTCTGACAACCAACAGGAGTCTGAAAACTTCGAGATTCACCTAAGAAAGGACTTGAATTAGCAGACTCCTTTCTAAACTGCATTTAACTCTGCTCCATACATGTCTTTGTATAGGAAGGTGGTAATTAATATTTAGGGGATAAAAGAGAATCCCAAATTTCAAGCATTAGAGACTGGAGAAATGGTGGCGCCGTTTATATAACAAGGGCAGCTACCTTCAGGGAAGAGAGTGAGCTTGATTTTTGGAGGTGAAACTAAGACATCTGATGGAAATGTCTAGAAGAGACCTTTGAGATAAAGGTCTAGAAAGAGGGCAAGATTGGATTTGGAAGAAGTTTCTGTAGATGCCATGAAAATGAATGTCCTTTCTGAATAAGATAATGGAGAAAAAAGAAGAGTGGAGGGGCTGAGGACTAAATATTGAGCTAAGGAATGGTGAGAGGTCCATTAATAAAGGAAGTTGGGGGACAAGCTAGGTGGCTCAGTGGATGAAGAGCCAGGCCTAGATACGGGGTCGTCCTGAGTTCACATGTGGCCTCAGACACTTTCCAGCTGTATGAACCTGGGTAAATTACTTAATCTCCATTGTCTCACCCTTGCCCATCTGCTGCCTTGGAACCAATACACAGTATTGATTCTAAGATAGAAGGTAAGGGTTTAAATTTTTTAAGAAAATAAAGGAAGGTGAAAGAGAATCAGGATAGCCTCAGAAGGTATCAGGGAGGGAATAGCAGTACAAATGCAACCAATGTCAGGAAGAGTAAGAATGAAGAAAAGGGCTCAGGGTTTAGTGGTAAGCAGGTTAGTGGTGAACTTTAAAAGAACAGTTTCTGCCGAATGGTTGGGGGACCCAAGCGAGATTTAAAGGAGTTAAGGAGGAAGTTGTCAAGAAGAAATACAAACAGAGGTGACTTCTTAAAAAGCTTGGCAGTTAAAAAAGGAAGGAGATGGGGCAGTAATAATCAGGTTTGTGACATTTAATTAGTAGGAGCTGGAGGGGCAATAGGCTCAGGAAGGATTTTTTGATGATGAAGGAAGTCTGCCTGCCCTTGTAGGGATAGGAAAAGATGCCATGAAAACTCAGATCTGAAATTGAAATAAGTAGGAAAGTGTGTACTGGCTTCCACTTTATTGCTTTTTTTTTTTTTCCCTAAAGGAAGGAGCCCAGTTAATCAACTTTTAAGTGCCAGGACACTCCAAGGGGCCTTTTTCCTCAGGCCACTGGATTCGGTCTGGTGGCAGACTGTACTTTGGACTTGGTCTCCATCTTCATGGGGCATGAGGTTATTATGATGCACACAGCCATTAGGATTTTGACTTGGGTTCCCCCCTTCCCCTCCCTGAGTAGTAGAATAAACAAGATGCTCAGAGTAGAGTAGTCAATGGTATGTAGCCCTTTCATGAGCACAAATGTACTTTTGGAAATTCATATCTTTTCTTTTCATTCAACCTAAGGACAGTATATATTGTTCAGCTTGGTATGTAGCAGGGGCTTAATAAGCACTTGCCCATTGATTCTTTAGGAATCCGTTCTGCAGCCAGCCCACTTCCTTTTTCGATCATTCTTTAGGAATCTTGAGTGGACTGTGCTGGGCACAGAGTAGAGATTCCTTAGATATTTGTTGAATTGAATTAAACTGGCTGCCTACCTTGGACACATGGAAGGTGGCTTCAAGTTGGAGCCATCCCACTGTAGACTAGAAATGTGTGGTCTGGGAGGCAGGAATGAGCATATGAGGTCATTGAAATCCTTCAGAGTCAGGAAACTTTTATCTAATTTCTGACTCTGCTACCTATAACCTGTGTGGCCTTGGAAAAGTCAGTTAATTATCCCTCAAATGAAGTTGAGCTGTGGACTCTCTATGGTCCTTTTCAGCTTATGAGCCTCTGAAAGCTATTTCCTGTGAATTAAAGTTTCCCATTTGTTGGCATAAAAACAACAAACTTATAGGAAAGGGAATTGTGTTATTTCCCTTTTCCAGTAAAGTAAACACTACCATAAAGTATCTAAAATATTTATAATATTCCCTTGTTTAAAACAGAAACATACACACACACACACACAAAAAAGAATAACTGACTCCTATTGAGAAGCCCATCTAAAGGGAGGTGTAAGAAGGTGTCTGTATTAGGGCCATCTTCTTACTAGACAAGTGAGGGGCAACCTTTTGAGTTTGGTGTGTCAAAATTTGCCCAAAAAACCGAGCATAACTTGGGTGGTGTGTCACTTTGAGAAAAAAACCATAATTTTGTTGATATTATAGTTTAAATAACAAAAATGTATAATTGTAATATATAACTATCTAATAAATCAAAATAGGTAAATTTAAAAAAAAAAAAAAAAAACAGAAACACATCTTAGCTTTCCACTCTGCCTTGGCCTGATAAGATGGAGGAAAAGCTATCTAGGCAGTGAGGATTAATACTGTGTACCTTTTTCTCTTCTAGTGTTCCTGGCTCAGCTCTTCCAGGCAGCAGGTTTTGAAGAAGTGGTCAATGAATATGTGCTTCGAGAAACTGTGAATAAGAAGGAGGGTCTGTGTGTACCAAGAGTTTTTCTTCAGAGCAAATTTCGGAAGCCTCCAAGGACACCTTGAGTCTCACCACTGTGATCACATGCCTTAACCTTCACAGAATAATGCCATATGGCACAAAGGGGCACTTTTAGGCTCCATCTTCGCTCTGATATACATGCATTTTGTCACAATTTAGGAATTTAATTCTTCAGGGGATCCACTATCTTACAAATGAGGATCTTTCCTCTAATGGTTCGGAGCACAGACCATCCTCACCTTCTTGTCATGTCCTCCCTACATCCTTCATGGGTGGTCCCTGCCCCATAGTAGAGGCCGCCTTCTGGTCAGCAGTTCTTACCCTGCATCTGTGACTTTTTCTCAGTAATAGTTCAGTAAGTGTCTCAGCACAACTGGTCTCCTTCATAACCTTATGCATCTTCCTTTATGTATTTAAAATCATGATTCTGAGAATAGGCATCTAGATTTTGTCAGACTCCCAAAGGGGCCTGAGACACAGACAGAGACTTGAGGTGTTTGGGCGTGCCATTGCTGCCCGGCAAGGGCTCCTCAGCCCTCCCAATCTGTTCTGCAGCCAGCCCACTTCCTTTTTCAGTCATTCTAGAGGATACCTCTGTGCCTAATACATGGTAGCCTGAGACTTTGGAAGGTGAAGTCAAACATAAGAGACTTTGTATCAACCCTCCATCTTCTCTCAGAAATGAACCCCACTCAAGGAGGGGGCATGTGGAAGCCATCATGGAAGAAGCCATGCGATGCCAGTCCACTGGCATGTTGGGTCTTGAACCTCTGGAGATACAGTACCACAAAGGATGTGTGCCAACAAGAGATAGCCAGGGCTGGCCTGAGAGTCATGGAGTACAGAAGAAATGGGACTTTGTCCCACTTCCCAAGTCCAAAGAGGGTTTAGGCCACATGCCCCAATTTTGTTTCAGAAAATATGGTCAGAAGACTACATGTAGTGTGGGAATGAAGTAAGACTTGGTGCCCAACCTCCAAGAACTCTCACACAGACAGGATTTGGGGATCCTTGTCAGGTGATGCAGGCCTTAGTTGCCGAGCAGTTTCTACTCATCCTAGAACTTTATTCTCAAGGTGGACCATTATAAGAGACAAATGGAAGGTGGGGGGATCCCATTCCGTCTTAATTATACCCCAAATGTGGACCTCCCCAACAGACGAAGACATCATCTAGCTCTAGAGCTCAACAGGACCTCCAAGGAAGGATATCTACAAAGAGTGAGCATGGCATCAGCATCTCAGTATGAGTAGCAAGTGTTCTGTTCTTCACAGCCAACTTCAGGCACCCAAATCCTGTGTCACTGCACCTGGGGTATCCTGGAAATGCTTGTTTCTGGGGATTATTTTAAAACAACCAGCCAAGAGAAAGGTGGGGATGTTTACATCTTTTTTGAAAATAAAGGGAGATTTTTAATAAATATATTTAAGAATCTTTTTCTTGGAATTGTTATGGGAAAGGGAGGAAGGTGATGGAACACATTTAGGGGAAAAAACAAAGTGCATGTTTCACTTTGTGGAATTGTTTCTATTTCCTAAATCCTGTCATTGTCATTTGTTCTTTTGCTGGTTAGTACGGAAGTATTCTCTTTATTTCTCTCCACATCTTTGGGCTAAGAACAGATGTATCTGCCTCCAGCAAATATAGTGTTTCGCCACAAACACAGATGCCTCTAGAAATATCTAAAAGGGAAAAGAAAAAAGGCAGATTGCATTAACTGTACTTTCACTCCACTGCCTGATTTTTGTTATGTCAGTTATCATCGTTTTAGGGCCTACTTGGACCAGTGCTTAATTTGGTAACTTCAATAAGGCCTAGTCCTGAGGAAAGACGGCAGATGGACAGTGGAAGTCCAAGGACACTCCTTGATAATCGGTGACTAAGATCTGGTCACAGGTGAGGAAAAACGATCAGAATGGATTGAATAGCCTTGACTCATCTTCATGGAGAGGCAGACAAATATAGACAAAACTGATAGAGAAATAAAGCTCTGGTTAAAAATGAAACTGGAATGTTTCCTGGTTAGAACTAGGACAGATATTTGTCCACCCTGGACAAGTTTGAAAACCTGCATTGGAAAATTCTGCTCCTGTGCATTCCAAACTCTTTGAGCCTTCACTTTTCCACAAGGGACTTGACTTACCATAAGATGAATCCGTGTCAGAGAGAGGTTTTTTTGGCATAAAATACGTGTTTAAATATTTAAATCTGCTCTTCCCTTCTCCAAACATACTTCTCAGACCCTAAAGCATCCCTCTCATATGTGTGTTGTTCCCCCTGATGAAGGTTTATGGCTTCTTGAGGATGGAGTCTTTCGCTTTTTGTATTTGTATCCCCAGTACTTAGTACAGGGCCTGACACCAAATTAATTCATTTTTTATTTGATGCTAGCTCCATCCTTTCTCTCTACCTATCTGGCATAATTCGAGCCCCAGTTCTACCCAGAGGAAACAACTGTCTGTCATTGAATCCAGATCCTGGAAATAGTTCACAGGAAAATTTCTCTCCTGGGTCCTAGGTAGAGGTCCCCTAAAACAACTCCCTCCCCCACAACTGATAAATGTGTTAACTAAGGTCTGGAGAAAAACAGTGACTTGCTTATGGAGGGTCAAAAGGCTAGGAAGTGTCAAAAGTAGATCTGAACCCAGATCTAATTCCAAGTCTATCAACTAGACCACACATAGACCTACATGAAGAAAACAGAATTGAGAGGAAGGTGTGAAGTATGATCAATGATCCTGGGTGACTACCTTGAGTAGTTTTTTTTTTTAAACCCTTCCCCTTTGTCTTAATATTTATTCTAAGAAAGAAGAGTGACAAAGGCTAGGAATTTGAGGTTAAATGACTTGCCCTGAGTCACACAGCGGAGAAGTCTGAGGCCAGATTTGAAGCATGTCCTCTTGACTCCGGGCCTGGCTGTCTTATCTACCTAACTTGCCCCTTACCTTTAGAGAATGTTGCTAGATACTATTTCTGTCTAGTGATAGTACCTGCCTTACAGGATTATTGTGAGAAAAAGGTAAACTGTGAGGTGCTATATGATCCAGAACTTCTGTTACTGTTCATTATATTAGACTTTTAAAAGTCATTTCAGTAAGCATGTTAGTACTGTTATGAGGAAAGGAGAGAATGGGTGTAAACAGCTAAGAGAGATTTTGCACCGAGAGCAGTGTGCAAAGACATTGCTGCATGCCCTGGAACCATAGACTGTTCTAAGAATGAGGGGACCTTATAAAAAAAGGAAACAGAGAGCTGCCAAGGGGTTTTTGGACTTCCTGTTGGAGAAATAGCCTGAAGCTGACAACTTCCTCTGGCTTGGGATTTCTACAAGCTTAAGAAGGGGTTTGATTCTTATCCCCTGGAAGCCAAAGCTTCAGATCTTGCTGTCCTGTTTTGGATACGTCCTGCATAGCTGTGATCCACTCGTGTTCCAGTGTCCTGAGAGAGTGTTCCCAACTGCTGTGAAGATCTCTGCCGGTCAGCCAGTAAACTGTGTGAGCAGGCTTGAAAGCCATCTTGGGCCTAATCTGAAGAG
The DNA here is from genome assembly GCF_016433145.1 of Gracilinanus agilis. NCBI lineage: Eukaryota > Metazoa > Chordata > Mammalia > Didelphimorphia > Didelphidae > Gracilinanus > Gracilinanus agilis. The sequence continues at coordinate 39,166,792 of NC_058134.1, forward strand.
GGTTGATCCCTGAAATAAAGGGATCAGCCTAACTGCTCTGAAAGACTATAAAATCTAACCAAATGTTATCTGGGAGGATTATTAGCTCAGGTAGGTAGTTAGCCGGGATTTTCTAGACAGACAGCTTAGAAGGAGGCAGCCGGAAGACCAGAAGACAACCCTTTGCAGGGTTCTTAGAAAGGGGGGTGGTTTAGCTAGAAACCCTTAGATCGGGGTATCCTATTCCCTAATCCTCCCATTTTACCTTGGTTTAAAATAAATCCTTGATCTGTTTTGTACATCTGTCTGTGAGTCTGAGCACACTGGCCTGGTGAGGTGTTGGTGGGCCTCAGCTGTGGGATACCCTAAATCTTGATATCTCATCTCTACCAAACAACCACATAGACTAGCCGCCCATTTCGGTACCCACTGTGTGTCAGACCCTCTGCTAAGTATTGGGAAAACAAAGACCTGATAAAAGAATTCCTGGCTTCAAGGAGTTCCCATTCTACTTGAGAAGAAAACACCTATACATATAAGTAAATAACAAAATACCCACAGAATGATTTCCTGGGGAAGGTCAGTAGAATAGGTGTTTCAGAAGGCACAATAAGATAGGCAAGAAGGGGACAGGAAGACAAGGGGGCTTGACGTTGGCCTAGATGGGTGCAAAGAAGCAGACTATGGTCACCACAAATAGAAGCTCTGGCTAACGAGCTTATGACTCAGACCCAGATTCTGAGTAGAACCATAAGGCAGATTTTCACTGCCAACTGGACTAAGAACCCCCTGAGAAAAAGATGGGAAGGAGGGACAGGTAGTGAAGACACATAAGGCAGGGGTCTAGTCCCTAATCCTTTGGGACTGGGGAGTCCTGAGGCAGGCTAATTAGGGAAGGGTAAGGCAAGTTTGACTTGACTCCTCCTTAGTCAGGTTAACTGTCCCAAGACTCATTCCAAGATTACAGTTTGTAGGGCCCCAGGTAAGGACTTGAAAAGCACTGAAATCAAAGAAATGGGTAGTATTGAAACTACGTTCACAAGATGGCAGTAGAGTCTATCATTCTCATTTGTCTCCTACCATTCTCACTCTCATCCATTTTTATAGTAACTATACAGAAAATGTGCTGGCAAAGCCCTTGGCTATAGCCACTCTTTCCTATAACTGAGAAGTACTAATTATGCTTTTTGACCCTGCAGCTGACCATCGTCTAGGTACCACCAAAAAGGAAAGGACTCTCATAAAACCAAGGCTTCCCGACCCAAAGGCTTATGGGATTTGTTTTCCATTGAATTCCATTGATACTTGTTACCTTCATAACCAGTCCGGAATATTAATCTACATTAGCAGCATTCCCTTGCCAGTCTGTTCTCAGTCCGCTGTCCAGAAATGGGAAAGGTTTCTCTTCCAGCAAACTATTCTTAGGACCTTGAGTAAGTAATAAATACATTTATGTTGAATTGAATCGCAGTAAAACAGACACAACTGCCCTCTACCTGCCTGTTAACAAGAGAGAAGGGGTATGTATCCACCCATTTGTGGACTTCTGAGGGAAATTCTTAACTCAAAAAGAAACGTAAATTTTTCCAAAATGAGTTATAATCTTTACTGTATAGACATCTAAGCATTCTTGCAAACAATGGGATTCAATTATAAATTAGGTTACAAATACCTTCATGAGTTTATTGGGCTTATCTGTTGTGAAGTCACACAAAGGTAGAAAGTGAGGTTATGATCTTGCCCAGAGTGCCAGAGAAAAAGTAGCCACGTGGCTTCAGACAGGGCAGCAAGAAGAGAAGGCTCCTAAGAGAATATAGCAACTGAACTATAGACAAAAAGAAAAGAGAGACTAAGGCATGGAAACGCCCTGATAGAGAACACAGAGACCAAGAGGGTAGGGAGAGATAAAGTCCTTTGTGCATCTGTAAATCCTTCCCACTCCCTGTGGTCTAGTCAGATCACGTGTAATCAATTTGTGAGGGTCATGATAGATTCTTCTACATGTATGTGAGGTAAAAATGATGACAAATGCCCCTCTTGCTCAAACAAGACCTCGAATCAGAAGGCAGGAGTAAAAAGAGGCAGTCGTTTATTCCCTTCATGAAAGAGAGCACTTTAATGATGGGCTAAGAAGTGCTGACTGACCAGGCAGCAAACAGGCACTATATGCAAGGTTCCTCCCCTGTCAGCCTCCCCTGTCATCCCCACCTGACCTACAATCCAAAACACCTGTGACTGGGTTGGAGAGGTAAAGGGAGCAACTGAGTTGTTCATTGCCCTTTCTGTCTTTCATCAGTCTCCCTCCTAAGCTTGTCCTCAATCAACAAAAGGTATCAAACTAGCCTTTGTAAGCTGAATGCTCATTCTGAGAATAGTACCGCTCAATTCTGTCTCCCACAAACCTTTCCAGATAGTTGGAGGCAACATTGCACATTCTACAAGTTCCATGTCAGGTTCAGAGGCTACTGGGTGGCGGGGGTGTCCCTTTTTAAGGAACAGCCCAGTTTAGAAATGAGTTCAAACCCTCTCAACAAATATCTAGTTGTATAACCCATAGCTGCTATTATTTTCAGAGACCAATAGATTTCATTAAGAACTGAATGTATATATTTTGGGGGTGAATGGGGGCAGATATTGCCATGGCATCAAAATAGACATCTGTAGCCTCTCCTCCCGCCGTTCCCCCTCCCCCCCACCAACCTTTCTTCAAGGGAGACTTTCATTTTTGCCAGAAGGAGGAACAAGAAGTTGGGACCAGAAGCCACTCTGCTTTCCTCAGAGAGAGGGTTACTGGGCTAGAAGTATATCTATATGCTTCCTTAAATATTATGGGTCTAGGGCAGAAATGGTGAGCTTTTTAGAGGGGTGGGGGATGTGAGAAATGTCCTCAGGCGTCTCTGGAGAGGAGGAGGGGAAAGTCCAGTGTAAGTCCCTCTGGCTTTCTAGTAATGAACTCTGTGCTGGGGCAAGGGCATGCATGCCATAGGTTCACCACCAAGGGTCAAGGGCAGCTTTGGCGAAGTATTGGCATGCGTGCCAGCCCTAGCATGAGGGAGCTGCTCCAGTCCACCTCTTCCCAGCTCCTAAGGACATTTTTTTGCATGCCCTGCCCCTCTGTCCAGCTGCCCAAAGCAAACTTTCCCTCTGCTTTCTCAGGTAAGGAGGAGGGAGACAGCTTGAAGTTGCCCTCTGGGCATACAAACTTGAATACTGTTCTTGGGGGTGTGATTAGGTTCAATCTACTTTCTGATCACTGTCAGTATTGGGGGAAAGGAGGACCCCAAGCTATATATCGAAGAGGGACTCCCCACCAAACACCACTTACACAATGAACACACACATAGTAATAAGCCAAGAAACCCATTTATCCAAGTTGAAAGCAAGAAATAGAAATCAGAGAAAGTATGCAAGTGAGAATATATACCAGATAATATAGAGGGAAGGAGCTCTCCTCATGAGAGCAAGGTAACTGCTCTATCAAAAAAAAGTGCTAAATCTTACCCAAGGGGAAGTTCCCAAAAGTCCCTAGTGTAGCATGCTGGGGAAACTTCAGTCTCCCCATCAAACCTGACTCCTAGAAACAAATACTCCAAATGTAGTCTGAACAGGGCTTCCTAGAATACAAGGAGCTGATGTCCTTCTAGCATAAATCCCTTTGTATGACAGCTTTCCCAAGCCTTAGCTATTTTTGAAGCAGCACTCAACAAAACAGCCCCAACGATCTAGCATAAGCATCGACATATTACCAGGTTTCTCCAGGGAGGATTGAGGCAGGGCGATGTGATGGCTTCTTTCACGGACTGGACTTCTAGAAGCCAGACTTCTGCTTGACCTCCGAGGGCAGAATTGGGAGCAGTGAGGGGAAGTTGCGATGGAGCAAATGTGACCCAGACATAAGGAAAATATTCCCACCCAAACAGGATGGGCTGCTTCAGGATGTAGTCTGTTTCCTGCTCACTGGAGACCTTCAAACAAGGCCACTTCTCAGGGGGTTTTGCACCATTTACCACTGCCAATGCCCGTTGGTAGCTGCTGCCCACTTTTCCTAACAATCTCCTGGCCTCCTGCAACCAGGTGGTCTGAATTTTGGAAAGTGTATTTTTAAATAAAAATAGAGAAGAGGATTCACTTTTCCAGATTACTTGCAGGGGGCTCATTTTGTTTAATTAGCAGTTCAGTGAAGGGGAAAAAAAGGTAATAGAGGAGTCCAAGAAATTGGTTTTCTGCAATAGATAGCTGGATAGTTGGATAGATGAATGGACATAGGGACAGATAGGCAGCTCAGTAGTATGTGCCAGGCCCTACAGGCTAAATACTAGGAACCCAAAATGAAGCAAGCAAAACAATTCCTGCATCGATGTGTGGCCCTGGAAAAGTCATTTACCCCTGGTTGCCTAGCCCTGGGCTTCTATCTTAGAATTGATACTAGATGAAGGTAAAAGTTTAAAAAAACAAACAAACAAAAAAAAACCCAACTGCTATATTCTAAAGAGGGAAAATGATCCACTGGGGACCACAGAGGATGGGGCAGCCAGTGTGGCTGTTGGCCAGGAAATAGAGAAGTCAGAAGATCGAGTCAAGTCTAATCAACTTAAAATGGAAAATACACGTCCATCCCTGGGCTTTGTAGACTCTGTTAGGTGCTCTTGTAACCATTGGTGAGTATGTGGAAAAGTCCAAGTGCTTGGTGCAAATCTGAAAGGGCCACTTCCACCCCCAAATCCAGATTGTTGGCCTTTGGCTGCTTCAGGCCCATGACTTCATTCTTCAGCCTACAGTGAAGAGAGCATTGCTGAAGCCCCTCAAGACAGACCCCTGCTCAGGATCAGGGATGCACCCCTTAGGAGAGCAGGGCATCAGGGTGGCAGCAGCCCAGGCAGGGATATGTCACCCATCTGCAGTGTTCAGACAGAAATATTCTTTCAAAATAACTGCTGGAGGAGGATCGAGGTAGATTGAGAGCTAGTCTTGGAGACAGGAGGTCCTGGATTCAAATGTGACCTCTGACACTTCCTAGCTGTGTGACCCTGGGCGAGTCACTTGACCCCAAACGCCCAGTCCTTACCACAGTTCTGCTTTGGAACCAAAACATAGTATTGAATCTAAGATGAAAGGTAAGGGTGGATTGAGGGATATTAAAAACAAGCACAATAACTGCCAACACACTAGTCTGACCATCTTACTCTGCTCCCCTATTCATCGTGATTTTGTTTTGTCCACTCAGTTTTTTTTCCCCTGCCACATGCCACTAATAGAGTGAATGTCAAAGATTCTAACATTCAAAATGCGACTTGAGAAGCCAAACATAAAAATGAGAAGAAAAATGTAACTGTGGCCGGGCCCTTTAACAAGACTTCGGAGGCTCTTCCTGATCACCCACTGGGGACCGCTCTCTGCCACCAGACATTACCGGGCATTATTCTTTTATTTCTTTCTTTATTAGAATATTTCCCCATGTTTCCAGGACTCATTTTCTTTCCGTCCCCTCTTCCCTCCCCATTCCCAGAGCTGTCAAGCAATTCTACTGGGTTGTACAAATGTTATCACTTGATACCTATATTTCCATACTATTTATTTTTGCTATAGAGAAATTTTTTAAAGCCTAAACCCCAAATCACATCCCCATATATACATGGAATAAGTGATGTCATGTTTTCCTTCTGCATTTCTACTCCCACAGTTCTTTCTCTCAGAGTGGATAGCATTCTTTCCCATAAGTCCTTCAGGAGTGTCCTGGCTTATTGCATTGCTACTAGTAGCAAAGTCCATTACACTGTATTGTTCCACAATGTTTTACTTTCTGTGTACAATGTTCTCCTGGTTCTGCTCATTTCACTCTGCATCAGTTCATTGAGGTTCTCACTGGGTATTATTCTTGCACGTATTTTGAATCTATTTCTCCAACACCCTGCATCTCTCTTCTCCCAGGAGAATGTAAGCTCCCCAAGGGCAGGGACTACTTCACCTTGTTCTCACTGGACTCCCCAGGACTCCTTAATGCATCACAAGTGCTGAATAAATACCGGTTAAACTGTTGAACTGAACCTCCTCTTCTAAGATCAAGAAAATTGAGTGGGATAGTAAAAACATGAGCCAAAGCCTCCCATTGTTACTTTATTTCATTTTTAAAACCTCCTTACCCTTTGTTTTAGAATCAATACCCTGCCTGGGTTCCAAGGCAGAAGAGCAGTAAAGTCTAGGCAATGGGGGTTAAGTGACTTGCCCAAGGTCATTCAGCTAGGAAGTATCTGAGGTCTAGATTTGAACTCAGAACCTCTCTGTCTCCAAGCATGGCTCTCAGCCAACTGAGCCACCTAACTGTCACCTAGACCCACCCTCTCCTCCCACTGTTTCTTTCAACAAACTTTTTTTTTTTTTTGCCTTTTAAAAACAACTCCTATTCAACAATTCAGTAAACATTCATTATACGCCCCCTGGAGCTCTTTTCAGGGCTGCTGGTCCACCTTTGGTGTCCACTTGGCTGCAAGAAGCTGCAGCAGCAGCAGTGACATCCTGGTAGGTTGAGGAGAGCCAGTGGCCCCAGTCCCATCACTGTAGTTAGGGGGTGTCTGCTCCAGGCCTTGAAAGACCTCCCTGGTGGAATGGGTGGATGGGAGCAATTTGTTCCACCAAGGGGAAAAACAGTCTCACAGTCCCTCATTAAAGAGATGGAAGTCTAGAGCCAGGAATGGTTGCCCTCACTATTCCCCTGACTGTCTGAGCCCCAAATGCCCCTCCACCACTACCATGCCCCAGGAGTGTCTCTTTGGTCAATCAGTAAGGCTTAATCGCCTCCCCGAGCCGGGAAAGCCGCTCAGTCCTTCTCAAACCATGCTAGCCCCTTAACAGTCTAGTCAAGGTGGCTCACCATCAAAAGCTGTACTGGTTCCAAGGCAGAAGAGTCCTAAGGGCTAGGCGATGGGGGTTAAGTGCCTTGAAAGCTGAGATAAATTTGAACCCAGGACCTCCCATCTCTAGGTCCAGCTCTCAATCTACTGAGCCGCCTAGCAGCCCTCCAGGACCCCCCAAGCATAACTTTCTAAAGGGAGTTCTTTCTTGTTCCTCTCCCCATGGGCCCTCTCCCATTAATGTATTGATAATTATATATATTTGCAGAGGCTAATCCCTTGTCTAACTAACCCCATAACCTAGAGCCTGCTAGGACCAAAGGATTGTAAATTTAGACCTCAACTCCCCTTCTTTTCCTGAGGCCCGGAGGTTAATTAACTTGCCAAAGTCACTCAGCTAGTAAGTGGGTGAGGCAGGATCTGAACCCAGGGCTTCCTGGTTCCCAGTCCAGTACCCTAGAGGCGCTTAATCACTGCTTTTTGATTGACTGGGAGTCAATGATCTGGGAGCGCCTGGGCATATCTGTGGATAAGGTGGGGATCCCCCCAGTTGGGGACGCAAACGAGACTGGAAATTCCTGGGTTGGAGGTGGGAGTACAGTAGCCAAAACCGAGGAAACGAGAGGGATCGATGGTGCGAGTAGGTCCGCGTATGAAATGGGCCCAGACCAGCCCTGAAAATACATTCCAGCAGCGTCTGAAGGGAAGAGGTAAAGGGATGTGGTCGGACCCTTCCACCGAACTTTGAACTTGGTTTGGGGGGTTGGGGGAGGGCCCGGGACAGTGCGGGGGCGGGGTTCTAACCTTCCAGAAATGGAGCCCCCCCCCTTTCCCACCCCACCCCCAGACCTTCCTGGAGGGGGTCTCCCCTCATGGTGCCATAGAGACGGGGAATAATAAGATGCGCGTTCCCCCGAAAGGAACCCAGGCACCGCTGGGATTCGAACCCAGGATCTCCTGTTTACTAGACAGGCGCTTTAACCAACTAAGCCACGGCGCCGCTGCGGACAAAGGGAGGAGATGAATGGTAAAGAACGATAGACTAAGTCCAAAGGTTAGGGCCCGAGGAGGAGCAAGCGGGGAAGCCGAGTCGAGAACGCGCCAGTTCCGGAAGGAAATCTTTCGGCGGCTTGAAAGTTTTAAGTTGAAACCGACGGAGCTCGGGAAACCGCCGCGGAGTTACCTGCCCTGCGCAGAGCCCGCCGCCGCCGCCGCCGCCGCCGCCGCCCCAGGTGGGCGCCCGGGAACTGCGGCACCGTATCCCAACCGGCCTCGGGGCCGAGTGGGGGAGGGGACAGGCTGGTCCGGCTGCTCCAGGGTAGACCCGGAGCTCCGCGCTCAGACCTCCCCGCGGGGCTAGCAGTAGTGTTGCGAAGGGCTTCTCCACCCGCCCTGTTGGGGAACTGAAGAAACTAAACACACACATACTTGAAATCTCCCTCCGTATGTGTCCGATGTACATAACAGACATACTTCTCCCCTCCCCCCCTTCATTTTTATTCGCCCCGCGAGGAGGCAGCCGCTGAAAAAGAGCTGAGGAGGGTTTTGTTTTTGTTTTTTAAACAAAAGTCTTAAAGTTAGGGAGGATGGACTGAAAATGGCTTCTTTCTCCCGTTTTCTCTCTATTAAGTCCCGAAGGGAAAGCCAACCTCCTGCCTGAGGACGTGTCTCCCCCCCCGCTCCCCTTTTACGGGGCTGCCCTCGCTCCCGGGTCATTAAGAAAAGGAGGCCAATTCTTTCTTTGTTTTAAATATTCGGGTAACTCCAGAAGAGAGGCCATTTGGGGGAGACACCGTATGGGAAATCCCTCGGCAAATGCAGCCTGAGCTCTGGTGAGGAAGACAAAGTTTATAGGAAACGCTTTCCCGTACTGGCTGGGTGGTGGAGCGGCCGGGGCGTGGGTTTGGCAGCTGACAGCCCTAGGTTCAAGCCCGGCTACCTCTAAGGGTTGCCCAATTGGCTTTACGGCCCGGCGACCTTTGCAGCTTTAGGAATCGATTTTTTTCTTGCCCGTGAGTCGCCATGAATTGCCTGGTCTTGCCTGCATTGGTCTCTATTAATAGCTTCGAGTCCTGCCTCTCCAAAGACGACCAAGGAAGGTGTGCGCTGGGTCTCTTCCCTTCCAGAGCTCTCCACGCACTGTTGAGTATCGGGAGGACTTCAGTTCCTGAAGTGCCGGATTGGATAGCAGGAGTGGAATTTGTGTTATTGAGAATTTCCTTTATCAGTTTTAATCGTTACAAATTGGAGGCCCGGAAACTGAAACGGGCCGGTCGGTTCGTGGCTTTTCCTTTCTGTCAGGAAAGAAAAATATCAAACTCCAGGCTTCATTCAGCCCCCTACAGCAGAGACTGGGGGGGGGGGGAAGGGGGGAGTTGCCTTCTGGGTGAGATCTAGAACTCTCTGTCTGTGTCTGTCTCTCTTTTTCTGTGTATCTCGTGTCTGTCTGTCTGTTTGTGTGTCTGTCTGTGCCTCTCTTTCAGCCGGAGAGCTCTTCCTCCTGTCTTGTCTGGTGCTTGTCCTCCTTAGAGATACCTTTTCTGTTGACATGATTTCTATTGTTGACTAGGAAAAAAACCACAGAACTATTAAACAGAAAAGCCACTCTTTAATTAAGGAAAGGGGTGCAAGAGCTGAGGCATCTCCACGGAGCTATGCAGTGCCAGGATTGAACTCTGGTTGCTCTGGTCACCGATCCCTGGAGAGCCAACTGGACTAGACCAAAACTCTGAGGAGCTATTAAAGTTGGGAAACTTAAATACCTCTCTAGGGAGAATTGGGGACTAAGGATGAAAGGGATAGTTGATTGGCCTTACAATGGTAACAAAGGAAAAGGAGGAGTCCCAGACAGGAATAACAGTGAGGGGCTGATGCTTTACAATGGACACCAACAGTGAAAGACCCAGCCCAGGTCGAGGCCAAGGACTTTGGCCTAAGGGGAGAAACCATTGGGACCAAAGAGATACTTAACCTCTGATGGCATTAGCCATCCTCTCTTGTCTATTGTTAGTCTGAGACTAGTGAAGTTGGACTCTCCCTCAGGGAGGAACTCTCCTGGGCTGTCACCTTTAAGCTAAGTAAACTGGGGTTCATGAAATCCTTGCAGGCTACAAGTTTGGGGGCTTCTAGATTCCACTGGACACTATTTTGCCATGATTTGGATTCTTTGCTCTTTATATTCACTGTGGAACTGTGGAACTCGGTGGGGAGTCAGAGCTTGGATGCAGAGTTGTCTAGCACTTAACCCCCTTTGCGTTGCCCTTGCCCTTCTGCCTTAGCTTTGTCACTCACAGAAAGTCAGGGTGTTTGGGTTTTGATTGCTCAGTTAGAGAAAGCACTACTAAAAAGGGTTCCGTGTACCCTAGCAAACACCACCCTCTAAATTGTGTGCCCTATCTTGCCTACCGCTCTTCCAAGTGGTGCCCCACTCCCGATTCGCCTCACTCTTCAATTTGAGAAAGGGAAGCCCAGATGGATCCTTGCCTTTATAGCATGTCAATGATACAGTGAAGAATGATAATAATAGCTCTTGCTGTTCTAATTTTAAGCCATGTCAGCAAGTATTTATTAAGTGCCTACTATGTGCCAGACACTCTACTAGGTGCTGAGGATTCAGAGAAAGGCACGTAGAATCTCTGTTCTCCAGGAGTTTACCATATGGCTGTTACTCTGTACATGAGTGGAGATTGAGGGGGCCTCTCAGATCTCAAGGTCCACTCTCTTTAACCACTATAACAAAAAATATGACCAGGGAAACCATAACCTGAAATACAATGCTGTATGGAGGGGCACTGTCTTAGCCATTGGCCAAAGACAAGTGCCCCCAAACTCACAGAAAAATCCCTTACTTATAGGAGAATCCTGATGCAATCAAGGCTCCCAGAAGGGATTATAACATTTTTATAATAGATGGAGACAGTAGCTTTCCAATAGCTTTCCAATATGGACACATTCTAGCTAATGAACATCTTCGGAGAAATTGGAGAATAGCTTCACAATGGATACATCCAAGCTAATCAGTATTTTATAGGAAGGACCTGGGAGTTGGAGACAGATACAAAGAGGGGAGTGGTTAGGGACTGGGTTATGGAGAAGGGGCTGATGAGAGGATCAGTCAAGCCATTGGGCTTGACCTCCTGGAAGAAGCTTCTATAGATACAATCCAAATTCAAAGACAATAGGAGGGACTTCTAAGACAAAAGGGCCCTCAATGGGGGGCAGCTGGGTAGCTCAGTGGATTGAGAGCCAGGCCTAGAGATGGGAGGTCCTAGATTCAAATCTGACCTCAGACACTTCCTAGCTGTGTGACCCTGGGCAAATCACTTGACCCCCATTGCCTACCCTTACCACTCTCCTGCCTTGGAGCCAATACACAGTATTGACTCCAAGACAGAAGGTAAGGGTTTTAAAAAAAAAAAAAAAAAGGTCCTCGAGATTGGAATTTAAGGTTTGATCATGGGTACTTCAGGGATTCCTGCCTCCCCTCCTCCCCCCAATTCCCAGACAAAGTCATTTAAAGCTCTAAAAACCTTCATAAGGGTACTGGGATGGTGGTGGGGGACCAGCTTTACTAACTTACTATTACCTTGAGATTTTAATAATAACTTGAGAATAACACTAATTTTTCACTCCACACACTACGTACAAGATAAATGCAGGATAAGTTGGAGAAAATCTCAGAGGGAAGGCATTTGGATTGAAAGGGATTTGGGAAAGGCTTCCTCTAGAATAGTGATGGGCAACCGTTTGAGCTTGGTGTGTCAAAATTCGCAAAAAACAGAGTATAACTCGGGTGGTGTGTCAGTTCCAGAAAAACCCCATAATTTTGCAATAAACTATAAATATAGTTTAAATAACATACTTCTCTATATGTGGCTGCATGCAGCCACGTGTCATCAAAAATGGCTACACATGTCATAGGTTTGCCATCAGGGTTCTAGGGTTCTAGGAAGAAGAATTTTATCTTGGATTTGAAGGCAGCTTGGAGCCACAAGAGGAGGGAGAGACCCAGGGACCAGGGACAGCCAAGAAAAAGGCAGGGTTAGGCTCCAGAGTGTTTGGGAAGCAAGGGTCACTACACTGCAGAATTTGCTTTGGGGAATAAGGCATAAGAAGAGTAGGAAGGCAGGAAGGATTATCAAGAGCTTTAAAAGCCAAATAAGAGATTTTGTATGTGATCCTGGAGGTGATTGGATAGGAAAGCAATATGGTCAGACCTTTGGGAAGATCAGTTTGACAGCTGAATAGAGGACAGAATGAAGTGGGGAGAGACTTCGGAAGGGAGACCAATAGGCGGGCTTTTACACACCTGGGCATGAGGGGCTGAGGAGCTGCACTGAAGTGGTGGCAGTGTCAGGGGAGAAAGAAAGATCTTGTACAAGAAAGGTTGCAAAGGTAGAAGTGCCAGGACTTGATAGGCAGATGGTTGACAGATACAGGAGGTGAGAGGGAATGTGGAATTGAGTATGACACTAGTTGTGACCCTCAACATTTGTTCACCCAACAGTAATAGGGAAGTTTTCAAGTGGGGAGGCTTTTGGAAAAAGATGAACTCAGCTATGGGGTATCTAGTTTGAGATGTGCAGTAGGTAGCTGGGCAACTGGAAATCAAGACAGGTAAGGGTTGGATAAATAGATCTGAGAATCATCTTTATGAAGATGATGATTGAAATCATGGGAGCTGATGATGAGCTCATCAAGCAAGAAAAGATAGGGCTGTGTTGGTGAGCCTATGGCAAGCATGCCAGAAAGGCTGCTCCTTCCTCGCCCTCTCCACCATGCCTGAGGACATCACCCGCCCCTCTGCCCAACAGCCCCCCCCCATGGGAACACTTCCTCCCTCTTCTGTCTGGGGTAAGAGGGTGGCTCACATGTGGCATGAGGGGGCAGTTTGGATACTCAGTCTCTAAAAGGTTTGCCATCACTGGTAAAGGGTATCCAAGTGAGTAGATGGATTTCTAGCCAACACCTAGCAAGACTGGCCTTTCCCATTCCATCCTACTCTTTGAGACAGCAAGTGAGAAAGAAGGTAATTCTTTTAGCAAATGCTAACAAGAATGAGGCATTTTACTCATAGAAATATCATCCAGGTGGAACAAATATTGGCTCCTTTGACACTTTTTAAAATATTTTTTAAACACTTAACTTCTGTGTATTGGCTTATAGGTGGAAGAGTGGTAAGGGTGGGCAATGGGGTTCAAGTGACTTGCCCAGGGTCACACAGCTGGGAAGTGTCTGAGGCTGGATTTGAACCTAGGACTTCCTGTCTCTAGGCCTGGCTCTCAATCCACTGAGCTACCCAGCTGCCCCCCTCCTTTGACACTTTGATGAGCACTTCCTCTAGAGGGCAGAATATAGCCCATTCATAGTCTCCTATCCCCTACTATGCTGGGGCAGTTTCTCTAGAATGATCACTTGGTATTGCGCAGACACTAATGAAGTGCACAGGTTGGGAATCATTTGTCCAGAGCTCTTGCTGCTTGATCAATCACCTTCTCTGGGATGGAGTTTCTTTGACATTATCCTTTCTGTCATTTGCCCAGGGATCATTAGAACTGGCAGGGGTCTTAGTGGGGTTTTAATCTAGCCTCTATTTTATAGATCAGGAAACTGAGGCCCAGAGAGATTTAATGACTTATTCTGAGTTGCATAGTCAGTGCTGGGGTCAGAAGTCAAATCAAGGTATTCTTGTTCTCCATCAACCACATTCTGCTGCCTCATTTCCTGCACAATTATTTGTTGGCAGTTTGCCCAAGTATGCTCACCCCCACCCTGTGCCTATCGCCATTGTCCCGTGGGTGACTTGCAACATGGATTACTTGGGATTACCAATTCATTGGATTGGTAGATGAAATGATTCAATGAATGGCAAGGGTTCACCTTGAGGAGTGGACATTGATGTTCATTCCATGAAGGGAACCGAACGCTAGAGGGCGCCCTGGGCATCCATCGAGCTGCCAATGTCTCTGGGGCTCTCAGAGCCATGGTTGATGCCATTCTCTCATGAATGGTGGTTGGATCCCAGCTGCTCAGATCTCATGATTTCGAGGCCCCCACCCCACTGATCAGGTGACCGTTGGCCTTCCCCTCCAGCTCTCATGCAGGGCTTCTTCACTTTTTGTGTGCCATGGACTCTTCTGGACCCTCTTAGAATAATATTTATTATTTTTTTAAAACCCTTGTACTTTGGTGTATTGTCTCATAGGTGGAAGAGTGGTAAGGGTGGGCAATGGGGGTCAAGTGACTTGCCCAGGGTCACACAGCTGGGAAGTGGCTGAGGCCGGGTTTGAACCTAGGACCTCCTGTCTCTAGGCCTGACTCTCAATCCACTGAGCTACCCAGCTGCCCCAGAATAATATTTTTAAATGCAGAAAGTGAAACACCGAGAATGCCAAAAGAAACCGATGATATGGAAATGAAGTCTGAGATACATACATTCGTATATGGGGGTACATGCACATATACATGCGACTACATGAGTATATGCCAGTTCATAGGTCACCCATTAAGGACTACTTTGCTGGCAACGGTAGGAATAAATCATGGCAAGTGAATGTGAATGCCCTCGGTGTGAGCGTTGTGAGCCTTCTGGGTCCCCCTCCCCAAAGCATCATGCAGGACAGAAGTCTTGAAGTCATTTCCTTGCAGGGAGAAGTCAAGGCCTTTCACTCTGGGCCCCCCCTCCCCTCCCCAATCACCAGGGACAATCACTGGAGAAGCAATAAGCAATGCAGGGATCTGGAACATCTTCGGGATCCTTTCTGAAGGAAGTATGTACGGGTGGAACAAGCACAGGGGGCAGGCTTTGCAGTTCTTGATTCCCACACTGGAGAGGACATATAGTATAGTGGAAAGGGCACTGACATTCCAGGATCTGGGTTCAACTTCTGTCTCTGAGTTACTACTCTTCACATCTGGGTCTCAATTTTCTCATCCATAAAATGAATGAGTTGGACTGGAGAACCTCAAAGTTGTCTTCCTTCTCTAAGTCCTTTGGTCTTCTTCTCACCTTGCTGCTACAGAGAATGTGTGTGATTCTCTGCCCCTTTGATACCAGACAAGTCTGAGGGCATTTCTCCAGTGGTCTGGGCATCAGTCCTGCCAAGGCAGTCATCGAGGAGAACACATGGGTCATCACAAACTTGGGTTCCATTTCCCTAATCCAGTGATGGCAAACCTTTTAGAGACCATGTGCCATGCCCTGCCCGCCCCCACCCCAGACCCCATGCCATGACATCCCCACATTACCCTAGACAGGGGAGGGAGCACTCCCATCGGGCTGCTGGACAGAGAGGCAGGAGTGAAAAAATGTCCTCAGCATGGTGGAGAAGGGGAAGGGAGCAGCTCTCCCCCAATCCCTCTGCCTTTCTAGTAAAGAACTCTGGCCAGTGATGGCCCAAATGCCCTTTTGGGCATGCATGCCATAGGTTCTCCATCACAGCCCTAATCCCTAGCCCTACCTCTCTTTATCATTCCCTGAAAGACTTGATTGACCATTGTTCCCCAGGACTGAGTGATTAGAATCTACATATAGGAGTGTTAGATCAATAACATGATCTGACCTTACACACTGTGTGACCCTGGGCAAGTTACTTAACCTCTGTCTGCCTCAGGTTCCCCAACTGTAAAATGGAGATAACAGCAGCGCCTACCTTACAGTGTTGTTGTAAGGATTCAATGAGATAATAACATGTAAGGTATTTTGCAACCCTTAAAGTACTATATGAGTGCTAGCTGTCATTACTATTGTTATTATGTCAGTCACTTAAAGCACTGAACAATTTTCTGGGTTGCCTTCGGGCAGGGTATAATGAATGATAATTACTGATACGGACATAGTACTTTAAAGTCTGTGGAACCCTTTATATACATTATCTCATTTGGACCTCCCAACAAGCATGTTAGGTTGCTTCGATTAGCTCGTCTTTGCAGATAGAGAAACTGAGGCGAAGGGAGATGGAGGTCTGGTCACATACATTACCGTATACTTGGTAAGAGTGAAAGGAAGGTTTTGGAAGTAGGTCTCCCTGCCTCCAAGTTCAGTATTCTATTGAGTGTACAGTACAGGTTTGGGGGCAGGTGGGGCATGATCAGGACTTTGCCCCTGGGAGCCGTCATGCCTGGGGGCAGCATATGTCCTTCCCATTGCAATCCTTGAGGCTGCTGGCCCCAGGATGTGTAGGGTGGGTGGACTCTTGGCAGGTCCTCCTTTCTCATCCACCTGCAGGTTGCCACTTGTAGGGTTCCAATTCTGCCAGACTCCCCTTTCCTGGGGCTCACTGACCCCCATACTACATTGTGCCCCACCTCTTCCTGGGTTTGGGAAAGTTGGGAGTTAGGAATTGTCAGTGGTGCCATGGGGTTAGGGGAATGGAGCTTCCGGAATTCAGCTTACCTCTATCCTTGGTATGATTCCACCCAACAGGGCCATGTCATACCTCTGCCAGGTCTGGAGGATCCACAACACAACTTTCACGGGGATTATGATTACGGCCTATTTTGTGTCCCCTGTGCTTTTCTGCATCCTAACACCAACTCGGATTGCCCTGGATGCCAAAGTTCCTGGTGTCGGCCCTGCCAGTAACTCTTGTGTTGAAGTCACCAGAACCTTCCCTCCTGGATTTTCTGGGGCTATTTGCATTTCCTCCTCTCTAAAATGAAGGGGCTGCTCTAGAAGAGATCTCAGCCCCCTTCTTGTTCTGAATCCGAGGACTCACTTCAAAGGGAAATGACTGCTTTCTCAAAGTGACAATCACAGTGAAAACCCTTCCTTGGTCAGGGTAAGTGTCCCGAAATGAGGCCACTGTAGTGTGCTGGCGATGGGAATGCCAATGTGCATTCTGGTCACCCAAGCCAAGTTTGAGAGGCCTTCTGCTAACCCTGGGTAATGGCCTGGAATCTTTCCTTGCCTCTCTGGAGGTCAAATTGTAGGAACAACTGGTCTAGGGGCAGGGGCAGGAGTGAGGCCATGACAGCAGCTGGTCCTGTGGCTTTGGGCCTTGGCCATGATTAGCAGCTCCCCAAAGTGTCTCTTTAGAGAAAGATGTCCCACTTAGTTTCCTGACAGCTCCTCCCATGGGATCCCCAGGGAGAGATGCTTTCTCATGTCTGTTCCCACAAACAATAGAAGGGTAATGGGCTAAACAGAGTATTATACTCTAAAGAAACCTGAGCTCAGTCCTTGGAGAAGCTGATCAGTCCATTTGTATGGGGTCCTTTTCCCTTTTTAAAAAATTATTATTAAAGCTTTAAATAATCTTTAATTTTTGCCTGATGGTTTTCCCAAATAGACCACCTTCTTTCCACCTCTCCCCAGTGAACTGTCCATGGGAACAAAGAAAAACATCTTAGGAAAGCCAGCGGGACCTGACAGTGTATGTAACCCTCTGGCCCCCCAGTTCCTCACCTCTTGTCTAAAGAGGAAAACATTTTATCATCTTTTCTCTGGGTTCAAAAGAGGTTATTGTTATTCATTTGAGTTCAGGCTCTGACCTCCCTTCCCAGCCTTCTTATGGTCATGTATCTATTTTGCTGCTGGTCCTTTCTTTGTTAGATAGGACTTCATCCAAGTCTTCTAGTACTTCTCAGATCTGTTCACATTTACTGTATCAGGGCAGCTAGGTGGTACTGTGGAGTCACACAGCTAATAAGTGTTTGAGGGTAGATTTGAACTCGGGTCTTCCTGACTCTAGGCTTAGTGTTCTAGCCACTGTATCATGAAATCAAAGAGTTGGTCAGATGATCTCTGAAGTCCCTCTAGTCCCTAAATCTATGATTATCTGATCTCAGCCCTGCCAGAGGTCACTTAGATTCAGAAGCAGAGGGAAGGAGAGACAAATGCTAGGTTCCTTCAGGGAGCCCAAGCTATTTCTGCTTAGGAGAGTGACAGTTCATTTTCCAGTTTGTGGAGATCCAGACTCTCCCTGAAGAGCATCTTGGTACCCTGCTGGCCAAATTAGAAGCTCATCTGCCTCTGGTTCACTCTCTTCTTCCAGGCAGATTCCAGGGCAGATAGGGAGGAGCCTCTTCAGAGCCAGACCAGAAGCCAAAGAGGGCAATTGCCTTGGGGCTGTTTGCTGCTCTTGTGAGATGTCCTGAGTCATAGACTGAAGTCTAGACTTGTAACTCTTGTATCTGTAATGGGAGTAATCAGGGGATCCCCTCTGATCTGCTGGACTGGGACCAGGGGCATGCATGATGTGCTCTGGCCACTTCCTGTGGGCCACATGTGCTCTGGCTCTGTGTTGGAGGAAGGATTACCATTTGGAATGCAAGAGTCAAAAAATTCCATTGGCTCCCCATGACCCACAGGATCGAATACAAACTCTTTTCTTGGACATTCAATGCTCTTTATAACCTGGCTTCAGCCTACTTTTCCAGTCTTGGTAGATATAACAGCTAACCCTTCTCAGAGTAGCTAGGTGGTGTAGTGGATAGAGCACTGAACCCAGAGTCAGGAAGATTCATCTTTCTAAGTTCAAATCCAGCCTCAGACATTTGCTAGCTTTATCGCCCTGGACAAGTCACTTAGTCCCATTTGCCTCAGTTTTTTCCTCTGTCAAATGAGCTGGAGAAGGAAATAGCAAACTACTCCACTGTCTCTGCCAAGAAAACCTCAAATGGGGTCACAAAAAGTAGGACAAGACTCTTTGATCTGGTCAAACCAACCTTCTTGCTGTTCTTCTCACAAGGCACTAGCCCTACACCAGTGATTCCCAAAGTGGGTGCCATCGCCCCCTGGTGGGTGCTGCAACGATCCAGGAGAGTGGTGATGGCCACAAGTACATTTATCTTTCCTATTAATTGCTATTAAAATAAAAAAAAAAAAAGGAGGGCAGCTGGGTAGCTCAGTGGATTGAGAGCCATGCCTAGAGATGGGAGGGCCTAGGTTCAAATATGGCCTCAGACGCTTCCCAGCTATGTGACCCTGGGCAGGTCACATGGCCCCCATTGCCTACCCTTACCACTCTTCTGCCTTGGAGCCAATACACAGTATTGACTCCAAGACAGAAAGTAAGGGTTAAAAAAAATTTTTTTTAAATTGATTTCCAGGGGCGCTAAGTAATATTTTTTCTGGAAAGGGGGCGGTAGGCCAAAAAAGTTTGGGAACCACTGCCCGATGCCATCTACTTGCCTTTGTACTGACTGTCTCCCAGGCCCCAGATGCACTTCATCCTTCCCTCTGCCTCACAGGATCCCTCTCTTTCTTTAAGCAAGAAACCTTTCCTTATCTCTCCAAAAGCAAGTGCCCTCTCTCCTTCCCAAGCTACCCTCTGTGGATGTCCTTGGTATATATTTGTACTGATTTACTTTATATTTATACCATTTACATTTTTACATGTACTTGTCTCCCCCATTAGAATGTAAGCTCCTTGAGGACGGGACTGTTGGATCCTTTGCCCTTGGATCCTGAGGGTATCCCCCGGTGCTTCATAAATGATGGGTTGAATGAGTGCTTGTATCTACTGTCTTCCCTTATAGACTCTAAGCTCCTTGAGGACAGGAAGGTTCTTTTTTTGTTTTTGTATTTCTAGCATGGTACTTGGCACATAGCTTCATGCATGAATGATTTGAAGCTCCTTGAGGACAGGAACTCATTCTTGTTTGTTTTTGTGTACTTGGCACCTAGTAGGTGCTTCATGCGTGAGTGATTGAAGCTTAGGGACTGGTTCATTTTTGTCTTTGTATCTCTAGCACAATATAGGTGCTTTATAGTTGAGTGAGTGACTTAAGCTCCTTCAAGAACAGGGATTATTTTAGTTTTGCTTTTATATCCTGGCACATGCCAGGCACATAGTAGGTCCTTGACAAATGCATGTTGACTGATTGATGGTATGTAGTATGAGTAGTGGAAAACAGAAATGACCAAGACCCAAGACAAACCACTTTGAAACCTTGGTTACATATATGGGATTATTATTATTATTATTTGTTTATTTATTTATTTGCTTATTTATTTATTACCAAGAAGAACTATTACTTAAAAAGGTAAATTTCAAGATTCACAGGAGAAAACATACCTTGGTCTACTCTATGGGTCTCTCCCAATTTGGCTAAGCTTGAGGTCATGTTGGGGAGAATATCTAATGACAAAGAAACCAACAGTCAGTGTCATTGTCCTCAAAAACCCTATGTGCCTTTTTAATGACCACACACACATTCCTTTCTTGGCATCTGCTGAGGGGGCACTGATGGGGCACCATGGCTGTGAATATTCATGTGGATCACACGGGGAGCTGTGGGGAAGTGTATGCCCTGGCATTTGTACTCACTGTCCCTGCTGAGAGGAGGTCACCTAACCTGCAACAATTCCCCTGGGAAGGGTCACCAGATGGCAAAGCGACGGGGCCTTTTGGGGAGTCCCTCCTGGGAAATGTCATCTCCTCTTTTTTCTATCGTGGATCGCCATGGTGATATGAAACCCTTCTCTGAAGGATGTTGCTATAAACATTCACATTTGAAAGAAATGCTAAATTTCATTTAGAGGTTAGTAAAAATGATGATGAATTTTTTTTGGGGGGGACCATCTGAATTCATGGAGGTCCTGGAATCCAGCCATGGTCCCCTGAGGGTCTGTAGAGCCCAGGTGAAGAGCCTCCTGTTTAAGTGACATATACTACATGGCCAAGAGTGGTGGCCATGGCTGCTGGCTCTTCCTTGAACACTCTTTGGAGTCAGAGGACCTTGGTTTCTGCCAGACCACTTACCCCCTAAGCCATCCTGGGCAGATTCTCTGGGGCTCAGTTTTCTCACTTGTAAAGCGAGACAGGGTTGGACTTGATGGCTTCCCTTCTCTCTCTAGAGCTATGTAGGATCTTATACTGAAATCTGTTCCTCTGAAATTTCTGCTGTGCCTCGTTCTGCCTTCTGGGGCCGAGCAAGACAAGTCGAATCCTGTTTGCCTACAACACATGTTCAGATGTTGGGAGATAACCATCTTCTGCAGACTGCTCTCCCCTCTCAAATTCTTCTGTCTTTAGCTCCGTATCCCCAATTTCTTCAACCTAACCTCATAGAGCATGACCTTCAGGCCATTTGTAAGTGACCTTGCTCTCAATAGGTAGAAGATGCTTAATTTCAAAGCTCTATCATGGAGGCAGCTGGGTAGCTCAGTGGATTGAAAGTCAGGTCCAGAGACTTGGAGGTTCTGGGTTCAAATGTGGCCTCAGACACTTCTTGGGTAACCCTGGGCGAGTCACTTAACCTCCATTGCCTAGCCCTCACCAGTCTTCTGCCTTAGAACCAATACACAGTATTGATTCTAAGATGAAAGGTAAGGGTTACAAAAAAAAAAAAAAAAAAAGAATCTAT
Organism: Gracilinanus agilis; assembly: GCF_016433145.1. NCBI lineage: Eukaryota > Metazoa > Chordata > Mammalia > Didelphimorphia > Didelphidae > Gracilinanus > Gracilinanus agilis. The sequence continues at coordinate 39,187,929 of NC_058134.1, forward strand.
GATCTGCTATTTTTCCAAACTCTCTGATAAACTATTTTTGCTATCCCCCTCCCCGCCCCCCATGGAGTTGGCTCCTAACCCAGGAGACCTTGGAACTGAACATCCACAGAATCTCTGATTTAGAAAGACCCTAATGGTCTTTAGAGATAGTTGACACAGTAGAGCTAGAACGGTGGACATGGAGACATGGAGACCTGAATTCAAAGCCTGATACTAACATTTATTATTTGTGGATTCCTGGGTAAATCACTTAAACTCTGTCTGCCTCAGTTTCCTTAACTGTAAAATGGGGATAATTACAGCACCTACCTCCCAGGGTTGATGGGAGAGCAAATGAGATCATTTGTGTAAAGAGCTTTGCAAACTTTAAAATACTCCATAAATATTAGCTATTATTATTAATCTTCATTCAAATGGGACTCTGTGTGGGATTGATTTACATAAAGCTGATCAAATACGGTGGAACAGGGGCTTTCCTGTCACCCCAAAGTCACATGTAAAACTATTTGTAAGCCCTGCCTGGGCCAGGAAAGCTCCCCTACCCTTTGCAATAGTTTTTTTTTTTTTTAAACCCTTACTTTCCTTGCTAGAATCAACACTTTGAATTGTTTCCAAGGCAGAAGAGTAGTAAAGGCTAGGCAGTGGGGTTAAATGACTTGCCCAGGGTCACACAGCTAGGAATTATCTCGGGACAGATTTGAACCCAATCTCTAGTGGGTCTTAATCCACTGAGGCACCTAGCTGCCCCCTATAACAGTTTTTCCCAATAGGGCTAGCCCTAAGTAGAACTGAGGACTGCCATATTTGGAGTCCTTGGTCTCTCTTCCAGCTCTGAATCAATCATCCTGAGTGATCCTGATCACTTCTTGGATCTTTTCCTGAAAGCCCAGGTTTCTCTCTTTAGGGAAGAAAGCAAGTTAGTAAAGGAATTCACTCTAAAGTGCTAGTTCAGTACAATTTGGCTAACCTTTATTAAGCACTTACTGAATGCAAGGCACTGAGCTAAGGTGCCAGAGATATACAACAACCCCCCACCCCCACCCCCATAAGGAAACTCCAGTCTACTCTTCTAACATCTTCATGTATTATTAAATAGCATCTCAAAAGAGGAAATCTGATCAATGGTTAGCCCAAGGGGATGAATGGTAAAAGAATGGATCTCAAATGGAAAAAGCACTATGGTACCTAGGTAGGAAGGAAATCGGGGGGCAGAAATTGACAATGAGTGGAAGCTGGCACACCTGTGACTTTCCGGGGGCCAGTCTCTACCAAACGGCAGAACTGAGCTCTCCATGTTGGAGCAGCCGCAGACCTTGAGTAAAGTGACTGACCAGACTATAAAGGAGTCTCAGAGTCATCCAAGGATCACGCAGTTAAAGCTGGAAGGAGCCCTGGAGGTCATCAAGTCCTCTCCTCCTATTTTACAGATGAGTCAAACCAAAGCACCAAGAAGAGAAGAGACTTGTCCAGGGTCATACAGCTGGCAAATACTCGAGCTGGTCATGGAACCCAGGTGGTCCTGACTCCACATCCCATGGGCATTTCAGCCTACCTCCTGTAGCTTCTAAGAACCAGTATAAGATGCCCTTCTTTTCAAGTCACAGAGAAGTCAACCTTCTTTTGCTCCTGCCATATTGGAAGAGCTACACTTCTGGTTGATAAAGAGATGAGGAGCTCCTGCCTGTACACTATTTGTTCTTCTGTGTAATCCCTCTCTACATTTTTTAGAGGTTGGGCACCTCTTCTCCCATGTCATGAGTCTGTATGTTTCTTTTCAGACCAATTTTTGGGGTTCTAGGTCAGGGCAGATGGGACTGGTTTTTCATGGCTCTGGTAGAACAAAATTCCTTTGCTAGTCTTTGCCTGTATGTTTTTCTGCAGGACTAGAAGGATTCAGAGGTGGCTTATTTATTAATTTACAGTTTTGTACCATCATCAACTTAATTATAATAATGATAGTTAACATTTAGAGAATTTATATACATTTATATAATTTAAGGCTTGCAGATTGGTTTTTACAAATAATGCCTCCTTTTATCCTTACCTCATACCTAGGAAGTCTGCACTATTATTATCCTGATTTTACAGATGAGGAAACTGAGGCAGGTAGAAATTAAGTGACTTGTCTAGGGTCACATAACAAATAAGTATTTGGGGCCAGATGTGAACTCAGGTCTCCCATATTCCAAGACTAGGACTTTATCCACACTAGCTGTATATAGGGCCAGAGTCACAGCTCTAAAATTAAAATAATCTAAGAAGAAAATCCAAGACTTCTCAGCTACTTTAATTAGTTAAAATCCCAAGGGACTAGTTCTCCCAGGCCTGACACAGCTCAATAGTTAAATTATAAAACAAAAAGCCAAACAACATTTGACGGAATTCTGCTTTTTCCCAGTAAGCACTTCATTTAGGTAATTATCATCAAACCTACACATTTTCTAATTTTGCAGTTTCCCCAAATCTTTGAGGCAATGACTCATGCTGTTAAATTACACAGATTGCTGGTTTTTTCCATGATGCCCATTTGAATTTGTTTTGTTTTCATCTGTATCCAGGGTTTGTTTTTTGTTTTTGTTTTGGTGATGCTCAGCTGAGATTTTTCTCATCCTGGCCAACATGAGACCTCAAGCTTCTTCTCCTTCCCCGAAGCCTTGATTTGCTTTGGCCAAGTAGGATGAGATGATGTTCCTAAGTGGGCTCCCCTTCTGTTTCCCCTCTGCCTTTAGATTTGGTCCATCGCGTGGATTCGAACTATGTTTTCACTGACGAGGGGCTGAGTCTAGCTTTGATACGTGTAAAAATCTAGCACGCTATTGACGTCTAATAAAAGACAAGTCAGAGAATCATAGACTTGGAGAGGAAAGGTCTTTAGAAGACATCTTGCCCATCCCCTTTAATGACAATCTCCCTGACAATATACCCAAGTGGTCATGTAGCTTTTATTTTAAGGTCTCTAGCGAGAGGCAGGTAGGGTCTTCATGTAAGCTAAGACTGTGTTAGGTTTTTATAGTTGTTGTAGTTGTCATCATGGGTCATATCACATTAGAGATTTATTAAGCCTCTGGTCCACTAAAATCTTCAGATCTTTTTCAAATGAAATATTATCTAGCCATACCTTCCCTATTTTATACTTGGGAAGCTAATTCTTTGGATACATATATAAGAATTTTTCCTCATTAAATTTCATTTAATTACTTTCAGGCAATTAATTTTGTTTTTTTAAAACTTTTAAAAAATGTCAGCTTTATCATTGGTGTGTCAGCTAACCCTCCCAGCTTTGTGTCATCATCAGATTTGATGATTATTTGATAATTAGCATCCAAGTCAATGGTAGAACTCTTCAGTAGTACAGAAACAAGGACAATCATGACACAAAAACCATTTTCTGGGAAGGTCTTTGAGACAACTGGGTCCAAGTGCTATCAATAGCATCATTAGCCTCTTTGGAATAAGTGATTTCCCACCATCCATTGGGGTTGAGTGCCTGTGGTGGTAGGCGAAGCTTGCATTAGTTTTAGTGTCCTGGAACAAGAATGGTAGGTGGGCTGTACAAATCCAAGACAAAAGATAATTACTGGTAATCTCAGGAGTCATCATAGAAGGAGCCAAGAGGAATTACTCTGCAATTACTGTTGTTTCTTGTAGGACTATGTTATTTTCTTGCTACTAAATAATTACCTTCCATTTCTACAAAGAAAGGTAGCTCTTCTGGGTCACAAAGATGAGGTTCTCACAAAGGAGAAGCCTCGTGGAGTTACCTCAGACGCCTGTTTTTGAGGCTACCCTACGAGCTCATTTTCAGTTTTGCTCTTCTCTTTGGCATCAAACCCATTCTTTGACCCATCATTAGATAAGTAAGACCCAGGAAGATGAACCAAAGTAAGTCTGCCAAGCAAGAAAAAGAAAACAAGTTCATAGAATCAAGGTCTTCATGGCCATCTAGTCCAATCTATCACTGAAAAGGAATTCTGTTGTTTTCAACCAACTAAACAAAAGGCCAGCCCGTCTTTGCTCGAAGACTCCAAGGAAGAGGAATTCACCACCTTCCAAGTCAGCCCACTCTACTTCTGCATAGCTTTGATCAGAACTTTTCTTTTTTCTTTGATTTTATTTTTACTCTGAATTAATAATGCCAAATAAAACAAATGTTTCCATCAACTTTTTAGAACAGAAAGAAAGGATTGTACATGACATTCTGAATCTCCATCATTTCCATCTTGCTTAATTTTTTTCAGGATGTAAAAAACATGTAGTTTTTAAAGATGTCCTGCTTGTCTGTTAGTCCTTCTGTTTTCATCTTTTTTTTTTTTAAACCCTTACCTTCCTTCCTAGAATAAATACTGTGTGTTAGTTCCAAGGCAGAAGAGTGGTAAGGGCTAGGCAATGAGAGTTAAGTGACTTGTCCAGGGTCACACAGCTAGGAAATATCTGTGCCAAATTTGAATCTAGGACCTCCTTTTGCTGGGATTGGTTTTCAATCCACTGAGCCACCTAGCTATTCCATTTTCTGTTCTCTTCTGATCTTTCCCTCCCCCCTTCTTTCTTTTTTTCCCCCTCTTTTCCCCTTTACTTTCTCTTCTCTTTACTTCTCTTCCCTTCCTTTTTTCTCTTTTTTCTTTTTTTTTCTTTCCTTCCTTCCTTTCTCTCACCCTCTGTCTTAGTATCAGTTCTAAGACAGAAGGGCAAAGAATAAGCAAAAGGGGTTAAGGGACTTGCCCAGAGTTACACAACTAAGAAGTTTCTGAGGCCAGATTTGAACCCAGATCCTCCCAACTCAATTTCAATATTAGACAGCAACTGAACAAAAGAAAAGTATGCTCATTAACTATACCTAAAAAGATGTTATCCCCAAGCTCAAAGAGCTAATAATTGCTTGTTCTCTATTGTGTTCACTCAGTGATGACAATGCTCCAGAGACCTATTTNCCTGACATCAGGCCCAAGTTGGCTTCTTTGTAACTTCAGCTCACTAGTTTTGCCTCTTGAGACCACTGAGAAAAGACTAAGCTCTCTCACACAAGGGTGTAGCATCTCTGATGGGGAGCTGTGTTTCCTGAATCAGGGTGTGGAGCTAGTTCAGCCCTTCTCATGTACTAAACAAGGGGGACAGGCTAGATGGCCACTGAGCTCCCTTCCAGTTCTCAATCTATGATCCTAAGAACACTGGGTTCCCATTTCTGAGATTTTGCGTTTGCACATCTCCATGCCTAGAACACTCTCCCTTCTTCCCTTTGGGTCTTAGACTATGGCTCTCTCCAGCATTCAGCTCATATACCACTTTCTGTAGAAGACTTTCCCTAGCTCTCCTGGTTCCATCTCCCCCCTCCCAAGTTTTCCCAGCCTCCTTCAGGTTCTAGAATTCTTTTTTATCTTTGTATTCTCAGGAACCAGCCAGGTGCTTGACTGGAGGGAGGGGAAGGGGAAGAAGAACATCTTTCAGGGAGGGAGAATGGCTTTGGCAAAGGTAGGGAGCAAACAGGCAGTGATTGAAAGGAGAGTGCTTAGGCCATTGTGGCCCATTCAGAGGATGCCTGTGTGTATTGTAGGTCAGGATTTTCAGGAGATGATAAGGCAGTAAATCCACATTGGGTGGATCCAGGCTATGTAGGACTGTGAATATCAAGCTAAGAAATTTGGCCTCGATTCTTCTGGCTCCATGCTGAGGTCACGGGCTGACCAAAGAGTGCTCAGAAATCGGAACAGCCGTGGCAGCCAGCAGGGAGTGGGCCAAGGGCAGAAGCAGCGTTGTCTCTGTGGGCTGGCAAGTAAAGAGGTCAGGAAGCCTAGCCCTTTTCCCAGACTCCTTAGGTGTGGGTCTCCTCTCTTCTCTCTTCTGCTGAGTTCAGAGTTGAATGACTCTAAACCAGCCTGAATCAGTTAAACCATGGATGTGGAAAGCACGACTGGCTCTCCCATAGGGTGATGTGGGCTAAGGGCTGCCATGTTGGTTCTCTGAAGGGACATAAAGAAGCAGCATGATCCAGCTCACACATCACACATAGGGTCTGTAGGATTTAAATTAATTTCTAATACTCTAAATATTATATTTCATAAAATTCATTAATAATCACTTGAAGTAAAGGAATAAAAAGGTAATTATCTAACAAAATATAATTCCACGTGAGTAGATTCTCCTGCCACTCACCTCATACCACCTCCACTAAACAGGATCACAGGAAGAGAGAGCGAGAGGTGGGGCTACACCAAATTTATATCCTCCCTACATTAGCACATGAAGTGAGGAGAGGGGGGTTCTGGGAATTGTAGTTTTAGGGCACAGAAATTAATGACACAGGTCTGAGAATTCAAATCCTGCTTCTGATGCTTCTTACTTGTGGAATTTGGGGCAAGCTCCTGAGTCTCCCTGGGCCTCAGTCTTCTCGTCTGTAAAATGAATCGGTTGGATTCGGATTCACTGACCTCTGAGGTCCCATTCAGATCTGTGCCTATAATCTTGGATCTACAGATCCAAGTCAGTCAGTAAGCATTTATCAGGCCAAAGCATAGTGCTTGTCCTCCAGGAGCTTACCTTCTAGTGAGAGAGATGTGCAAACGACTGTATGTATAAGATAAATACAACACAAATGGAAGGCAATCTGAGGGGGAAGGCACCAGCAACCAGAGAGAGCCGGACAGGTCCCCTGCAGACGGTGGGATTTGAGCTGAGTCGGGATGGAAGCCAAAAGATAAAGAAGAAGATGGAAAATATTCTGGGTGTGGAAGATGATGAGGGCAAAGACAGATTTGGGAGGAGTTGGAAGGCCAGTGTTGGTGTTTCCTATGTAGCCCCATGAGGGTTGGTCTGGGTGCCAATTACTGCCCCTCTCTTCCCAGGTGTCCTAGGATTAATCACTTCTTCAGCCTTCAGACCAACTTTCTGTCAAAAACAAACAAAAAAAAATTACCCTTGAAATTCATGTCACCTTGGAGGAAATCATGGGACAGAGAATATAAACGCTGGAAGAGAACTTAGACATCATCGAGCCTCATTCCCTCATTTTACAGTTGGGAAAACTGAGATCATGGAAGGGAAGTGACTCCCCTAAAGTTGTATGTTGGGCCAGAGCCTCGGTTAGAATCCAGGGAAGTCTTCTAACTCAGGTTGGGACGTTTTCGGAGGTTTTAGTTTTGGTTTTTACAGTTGTTAAAAATGGATTTTTATTTAAAGTTCAAATCTTTTAATAAGTAGGAATGCAATTATAAATACTTTAATTGGGAGAGAGGAGCCTGATCTATCTTCTGTTTTTGTATCACCTTTAAAATGTCTAAATATATACCACCCCCACCCAGTGAGCCATTCTGTGTGGCGAAAATTTAAAAAGAAAAAGGGGGAGAAGCAGCCTAGCAAACAATGCGACAAATTTGACTGTGTCTGAATATGTAATTTCCCATCCCCATAAAGGGATTTAAGTTTCAAAAGCAATTTCCCCACATAAACACTGTGAGTGAGATAGTATGAATAGGATCTCTATTATTAAAAAAAAGGAAACTGAAGTTCAGAGAGGTTTAGTGACTTGCCCAAGGTCATAAAGCTGGTATGTGATAAGGCCAGGACTTCATCATCATCATCATCATCGCTAGTATTTGTATGGCTCTTTACAGATGCTATTTGTAAAATGCTAGTTATGGTCATTTAATTTGTTCCTCACAATACCTCTATGAAGCAGGTGATCTCATTACCCCATTTTAAAGGTGAGGAAATTAAGGCTGAAAGAGGCTAAGCCAACTTGGCCAGGGTACCATAACTAGGAAGGCAAGACTTGAACTCAGGTCTTCTCAACTCTAGGTCTAGCCCTTTTCCCACTATACCCCCCAGCCTTCTCATCTCAAAGCTAACCCACGTGCCATTGTGTCACGCTAGCTTTCCAAGTGCTTGTCTGAGGTCTTATGGCTGGTTAGCAGCAGAGTCAGTACTATAACTTAACATCTTCCAACTTCCATCTCAGAATCTCTTAATCTCCCAAGTGCCCACTAACAGCAGTGTGGACTGGTATATTGGTATAGCTAGCTGCCGTTCTATACACTGAAGACAGGATAGTAGTAGAAGGAGCAGTGTGTTCAGTTGTTTCAACCAGATCTAGTGCTTTGTGATGCCATTTTGGCAAAGATACTGGAGCAATTCACCATTTCCTTCTCTAGCTCTTTTTACAGATGAGGAAACTGAGGCAAACAGAATTAAACGACTTGCCTATTGTCACCTAGCTAATAAATGCTTTGATTTGAACTCAGGTCTTCCTGACTCCAAGCTTGGTGCTCTATCAGAAGGGACCTTAGAGAGCCAAACCTCTTACTGTTTTTTTTTTTTTTTAGATGAAGAACTAGAGAAGACCAAGCAAGGCTGACTTGCTCTTTGCCCTGACAGGAAGTAGCAGAACTAGACATAAATGAATATTTTTATTACTTCATTTTGGGGGATACATCAATCAGTTGCTAATGAACCACTCTCATTTACCCTAAAAATAGTTAAAAAAATATTTTAACATAGCAATTCTGACAGACAGCATATATAACTTTCCACTCTTCAAATTTAAACTTTCCACTCTTCAAATTTACCATTTTCCTTTTTCCTTTCCTTTCCTTTCCTTTCCTTTTTTTTTTTTTAAACTCTTACGTTCTATCTTAGAATCAATACTTTGTGTTGGTTCCAAGGTAGAAAGAGCATTAAGAGCTAGGCAATGGGGGTTGAGTGACTTGCCCAGTCTAGGCTAGGAAGCGTCTGAGGTCGCATTTGAATCCAGGACCTCCAGTCTCTGGGCCCAAGTTGACCATTTCTTTTTTTTTTTTTTTTAAACCCTTCTGTATATTGGCTCCAAGGCAGAAGAGTGGTAAGGGTGGGCAATGGGGGTCAAGTGACTTGCCCAGGGTCACACAGCTGGGAAATGTCTGAGGCCAGATTTGAACCTAGGACCTCCCGTCTCTAAGCCTGACTCTCAATCTACTGAGCTACCCAGCTGCCCCCTGCCAAGTTGACCATTTCTTTCTTTCTTCTTTTTTTTTTTTAAACCCTTACCTTCCATCTTAGAGTCAATACTGTGTATTGGCTTCAAGGCAGAAGAGTGGTAAGGGCTAGGCAATGGGGGTCAAGTGACATGCCCAGGGTCACACAGCTAGGAAGTGTCTGAGGTCAGATTTGAATCTAGGACCTCCTGTCATTAGGCCTGACTCTCAATCTACTGAGCTACACAGCTTCCCCCCCCCCCAAGTTGACCATTTCTTAATAGAGAGGAAGGGTGTTGTGTTCTAACCTCAGTCATCTGGTCCAAGCTTGGTCACTGATCTAAGCTTTTTTTCCCCCCTTTTTTTTGGTTGTTATTTGCATAGTTGTCATTTTGTTCTTTTGTAGAACTGGAATCTGCACCCAGTTGTTTATGACAGCAAGTCTGACATTCTTTCTACTTCATTGGCCTCTAAGGAAGGTGAAGAGAGAAAAAGGAAGCAGAAGTCCATAGCAAGCTTCCCGTAGAAGGTAGATTGGGGTGGAATAGGAGAATAGGTGTGAGTATGCCTCTGTGTATATCGACTGGTGAGGAGAGGAGAAAGATGGAGATCCACAGATCAGTGTGCAGATAGATGCAAGCTGCTGGGGATAGTACATAGGATGAAGATGCTGAAAATGCAAAAGGTTGTTCAGATAAGACTGAGTTGCTACTCAATATCACTTTGGCTTCTTCTGCCATTTTGCTTGAAGTTGCTTTAGGAAATAAATTGCAGGCTTGTTTTGAGGTATAATGTGATCAGACGACTTCTTCCATCCATCTTCTAGTCTAGCCAAAGGGAGAGCAGCTAATTATTTCTTTATTTCCTCTAATGATCATTTCTTCCTTTAAAAGATGAATGAATCAAGGTAGGAGACTCCTCCTCAGAACTGGATTTTCACTAACAAGGTTGTTTTAATACAAAAGATAGAAACCTTGAAGTTTGTGACTATGCCATGGAAGAATTGCTTAGAGAGGAGAGAAAATCCTGGCCTAATTTCACTCATATTCTAGACTTTTAGAGAGCAAATTTCATAGAGGTCACAGAAAGGAGAAGTAGGATCTAAAAAAAGGCTAAAGCCAGCTTAGCAGGGATGGTACACTTTCAAGAATGAAATGTTGAGGACACAAAGGGGAAAAAAAGAAGGTAGTGGAAAGAGTTCCAAGTTTGAAGTCAGCCAGATTAGTTACTTGCTACTTGTGTGACCTTGGGTCAGTCAGTTCACCACTCTGGGCCTCGGTTTCCTCATCTGTAAAATGAGGGAATTGGACTGGATGACCTCTAAGATATCTTAATCATTCAGCTCTAAATCGATGACCCAAACTCTAATCAGGAATAAAAAGGGGACTTGTCTAAGGACAATGATGAGAATGCTGTTCACTGAGCAATTTAGATGTTTAAAAGGCATATATTGAAGAAGGGAGGGAAGGGCTTTTAATGGAGGATGACAACAACCATATGTCATGGTTCTGCAAGATCATTGTCAGGAATACTTACACTCGGGATGAACTGAGGCTGATGGGGAAAACCCAAGAAGTGCAGAAAGGGTTGGATTTTCTTTCTTTCTTTCTTCCTTCCTTCCTTCTTTCTTTATTCCTTCCTTCTTTCCTTCTTCCTTCCTTCCTTCCTTCCTTCCTTCCTTCCTTCCTTCCTTCCTTCCTTCTTTCTTTCTTTCTTTCTTTCTTTCTTTCTTTCTTTCTTTCTTATCTATGCAAGAGAAAGAAGAGCAAAGCAGTAGGACTGCTTTAAGGTGTGGTAGGATGATGGTAGTGGACAACAGAGAGAGAAAGCAGAGATGCTCAGTTCTTTTTTTTTTTTTTTTTTTTTGCTTCTATTTTCTTTGCCAAGTAGAATGATCTCAGGATAAGAATCTACCAAATAAAAATGGTGGGAACCATTGTCTGGAAGCTACTTCCTGGGATGGGGATGTGAGCATGCTCCCTGGTGCTATTATACAGATTGGGTTTCAGACTCCTAATGAATATCTTTTTAAAAAATCAGCTAATCGGTTATTTTCAGTTACATGTAGAAACAATGTTTGACAATTGTTTTCTGCCATTTTGACATTCAGATTCTCTTCCTCCCTCCCTGAGGTGGTAAATAGTCCTATATAGGTCATATCAGGGCTTTCATGCAATATAGATTGCTAATGCCATAACAGAAGAGACTGATCACACATACAATAAAAAACTCATGAGGGAAATGAAATGGAAGATGGCGTGCTCTGATCGGCAATCAGATTCTGACAGGTCCTTCTTTGGCTCTGGATGACATTTTTCATTGCAGGTCTCTTGTGGATATTTTCCCAATGAATGTTTAACCGAGAATCATCCTCCCCCTATAAAAGGAAACTAGGAGATGTCTCTCATTCTTTATAGAACTTCCTCTCTCCCTCCTGGAGTGAATCAGAGGAAAGGAGGGAAGATATTTCTTCCTCTCTCCCACTCTCATTACAGCCCTGAAGTAGTAAGTGGCGATTTAGTAACAATAGCACAAAGTCTGAGAGAGGAGTTCAAGGACGTTGTTCCTGAACTCTAAGTCATTGTCTAGAAGAAGGTAGATTTTGAGTTTGCTGGGCAGCAGCATCTGAAATCTAACCCTCTAGCCAGAGAAGGTGGATTTCCTGGGCAGCAAAAGCTTTGGGGATTGCCTTATGGAGAACCCCAAGTTTGAGAGCTCTCAAATCCCCAAAGGAGAACATCTTCTTGGAAGAAGAGGATGGTCCACAGAAGCCCCTGAGCAGCTTCCTATTTGGGGAGATGGGCCGGGGAGTTCCTCAGATAGAGCAAGTCCCACAGAAAAGGGATTGCTTGTTCAACAGACTCCAAAGTATATTTAACCTCTAGGGGAGTCTAAACCACAACATGGCACGATGAGTCTGGATGGGATGGATTGTAAATGACTCCTTTGGGAGGGAGAGATTCCACTGCAATGTCAGAGTATTGCTCTGATAGCAAGTCTGAGTTTGAACTTTCTACTGGAGAGGAACCATTTGAATATTCTCTGTTCAGTTTATTTTGTGTCTTTTCCATTTTCTATGAGGGGAAGATCAAGGTTAAGGTTGTCCCATAATCAATATGTACTCAGTGCTCTAAGTGTTTCGACAGGAATTGGGCACCCTATTATCCATCTTTGGAGAAATGTTTTCGTTAGCTATACAGGAATGTATTTCCAGATTTTTGGAGCATTCCAAGTTGGCGCAATGAGCCGAAGGATAGGACCTGACCTTTAGGTTAGGGTTAGATCCCCTGCCAGGGATCTTATCCATGTGAGCCAGAGGCCACAGATTGCCCAGAATTGAGTTCTTTGCCTTTTTTCTCTCTCTTTGTTCTAGTTATTTTTTTAACTACAAAATTGACCTGCTTTTTGGATTTAGCACTTTTCAATGTAACATGTACCAAAATGTTACAAGTACAAACAGCCCAGATATCAACATATTTGGAGAATTTCTGAATATTCCTGGCATGATAGACCAAAATGTCCTTCTGGAATCTTGAGGGCAAAGAGAGTGGCAAGACTGCTCTTTCTACTTTTACGTAAAACTTCATCACTCTTTATTAACAGGTCAGCGTTTCTATTCACTTACCTAAATAAGTTGCTGGGAATCAGTAGCCCTCTGGGTCTGGTTTTTACCCTTGATCCTTCATCCCTATATAGTTGTAGTTGGAGACCTGGGCTCTGTCCAAATGACTCATGGGCTTTGCTCTCCAATTAAGACCATTTGGTAGGAACACTTGGACATTTCCTCTTTTCTTTCCAAGGACTACATCAGGAAATCTCTTTCTAGAGGTCCAAATCCTGAAATTCTCAAATTTGGAATATTTTTTAAATGGGTTTTTTATAAATATCTTTTGTTCTTACATGAACCAAATTTCCCCTATAGGCCTCTCTATCTCTTCTTCCAAAGAGTTATCACTTATAACAAATACTTTTTTTAAACCCTTACCTTCTACTTTAGAATCAATACTATGTGTTGGTTTCAAGGCAGAAGAGTGGTAAGGGCTAGACAATGGGGGTTAAGTGACTTGCCCAGGGTGACACAGATGGGAAATGTCTGAGACCAGATTTGAACCTAAGACTTCCAATATCTAGGCCTGGCTCTCAATTCACTGAGCTACCCAGCTGTCCCCAAAGACTTTTTTCTTTTTAAAACCCTTACCTTCTATCTTGGAACCAATACTGTGTATTGGTTCCAAGGCAGAAGAGTAGTAAGGGGTAGGCAATGGGGGTTAAGTGACTTGCCCAGGGTCACACAGCTAGGAAATGTCTGAAGCCATATTTGAACCTAGGACTTCCCTCTTTAAGCCTGGCTCCCAATCCACTGAACTACCCAGCTGCCCCCCCCCCCCGCCAAAACTTTTTTTAAAGAGGAAAAAAAATCAGCAAAATGACCAAAACACAAAAAATACTAGCATTAAACATGGCATTCCATGCTCATGGAATCTGACTTTGTAAAGGAGTAGGGAGAGATGTCTGCTCATGCTTCTTCTGTGGGGTTAAGCTTATTTAAAAAAAAATTTCAGGGGCAGCTGGGTAGCTCAGTAGATTGAGAGCCATGCCTGGAGACAGGAGGTCCTAGGTTCAATCCAGCCTCAGACACTTCTCAGCTGTGTGACCCTGGGCAAGTCACTTGACCCCCATTGCCCACCCTTACCACTCTTCCACCTATAAGTCAATACACAGAAGTTAAGGGTTTAAAATAAAAAAAAAATAAAATCTAAAAATCTAAAAAACATCTAAAAAATAATTTCACAACTTACATTTTCTCTGAAAATTTTTATTGATATATTTTGTTTTTATATCAACCCAATTTCTTCCTTGGCAGCTAGGTGGCACAGTGGATAGAGTGCCCAGTCTGAAGTCAGGAGAACTCAAGTTCCTAAGTTCAAATGTATTCTCAGAAACTTACTAGACAAATCACTTAAAACTGACTGCCTCAGTTTCTTCATCTGTAAAAGGAGCTGGAGAAGGAAATGACAAACTACTCCAGTATCTCTGCCAAGAAATATGACCCGAATAGGGTCATGAAGAATTGGACACAATTGAAACAATTGCACAAACATTGTCTTCCTACTGTGCGCTCAGCACTGGTTTAGGTTCTCTAGAAGAGAATATAAAAGTAGCACAAGCTGTAGTGGGAGCCTACGAGCAGCTAATAGTTTAGTTCGGGAGCTAGGACAAGTCAACCACCCCTGATGCGATCAGAGAGCACGCGGGTCCATTCTTCAGAAACTCTTTCTTCCTTTTGGTGGCTCTTCTCTGACCCTTCTCAAAGGGAGCCAGAAATTTCTGCTAGAAATCAGAGCAGTGATTTTTCAAAGCCTAAACTCTCTGCCCTGGCAGATATGGGAATTTAATCACACTTGCAAATATTGAAGGAAGGAGAATGAGACAGATGGGATTTCTTTCTCTGGATTAAAATGGGACACGGAGAGGGTGGAGGGGAGATATGCTTGTATGGGGGTCAATTTGGGCATTTGTTGTCTCTGTGAGCCACATAATCCCTGTTCTGCTTCTTTGTCCTTAGTTTTTGTAATGGGTGGTTCTCCAGCTTTGGAAATGCCATTGTATTTTTCTGTTGTTCGGTTGTTTTTCAGTCTTTCATTCAGGGCTTTCTTGACAAAGACACTGGAATGGTTTTCCATTTTGTTCTTCAGCTCATTTTACAGATGAAGAACTTATATTTTAGATACTAAGCATCCTCAATTTGGGGCCTGAAAACCGTAGTGCTGTTTGTTTTCTCTAAAATCCTTACCTTCTCTCTTAGGGTTTCCACGAAGTATTGGTTCCAAGGCAGAAGAGTGGTACGGTTAAGTGACTTGTCCACAGAGACACAGTTAGGAAGTGTTTGAGGCCAGATTTGAACATGGGTCCTCTTGACTCCTGTTATAGAGAATATTCTAAGTCCCCTCTGTGGCAGGATTCCAAGTCTGGATTTCCAAGCTCTTGCCAGCTTGCCAGCCAAGTCTGCTGTCTAACTAAATCTATAATCTATATTTTCTCTATAACACTCCAGGCCTGGTGCTCTATCCACTGAGCTACCCAGATGCCCCTGAAAATGTAGTTTTAAAAACATATTTAGATGGCTGTTTCAATATCAGTGAATCCTCTCTATTTTATTTTGTGAACCTAGAAACATGAGTCCGAGAAGGGAGGCATCTGTTTCATTAGACTGCTTGAGGCATTTGAGACACACAAAAAGGTTAAGACCCTTCCTTGCTCGGGAGGACGTGCTTATCTAGGATTTTAACCACCCGCTCTTTGGAGACCAGGCCTGACTTGAGGCAGTCAGGATTGGCAGAGAGGGTCCTGGAACTAGACTCGGGAAGACCTGGTTTTGAATCTTCTCGTCTCTGACATTTATTAGCTGTGTGACCGTGTGTCAGTTATTATCTGGATGAATTTGATCGACCCTGACTGCCTCTGAGACTCAGTTTCCCCATTCTGCAGAGTTAAAAGTACTCCAGGATGTCAGTTATTATCTCGATGAATTTGATCATGTGTGATTTTTTTTTCCCCATTTCAGACACCAAGTAGAAGGCAGCCTGGTCAAAGGCCACCCATGCGTATGTTTTGTATCAAGGAATGAACTTTGAAAAACATTTCATTCCAAGGATCATGAGTGTAGCAAATGAACTCTTCTGCCAGCTTCTCTTGCTTGTTTTGTTGTTCCTCAGCTGTTATATTTTGGCTTAAAAAGCAACTTGAATTTCAACACGAGGTACTTGGGTGAACTCTTTTGGCTGGGACACAATGTAAAAGGAGGCCAAGGTTATGGGTCATGACTGACAAAGCCCAGCTGGCTGGTTTTGGTCTGTTCCGTGCCCACAGTCTGCTATCTCAAAAATGTGCATGCCCTTGGTCCTCAGGGGCCCCAGAGAGGGCCTGGCTGGAAGAGGAGAAATCCGTCATCATTTACTTACAAAAACAACTCAGAACTCGAAGGTGGGTCAGTAGCAACGCCTCTGTGAACAAAGGGCGCCTTTGTGTTCATTTTCCCATTAACCTTGGCCCTGCTTCCAGGTTAGCTCAGAGACCAGGCCTCTGAGTAGGTTCCCCAAATCTCTAACCCATCCATCTTTGTTTCCTTTAAAAATTCAGGGAAGGAAAAGGGCTAAGAGCAGGGGAAGGCTGGGAAATGGGGGGCATCCGAGTGGATTTTAAATGCAATATAATGGCATTCTGCATCTTGCTATCATTGCTGGAAATCCTGCAGGTTATTGGCCCGATGGGAAGGACTGAGGCACTTGTCTGAAGAGATCCTGTTTGCCCCTCCAAATGTCCACAGCTAATTACAATCATTTTTTAAGCTTTTTTTTTTTCCAATTAGCAATCATTGATTTTTTTTCCCTCTCTGCCTCACAGTTGAGAAGAAAGAAGGGAAAACAAAATGCATGTAATATGCAGAATTAAGCAAAACAGATTCCCACATTGGTCATCTCCAGGAATGTGTGTCTCTTTCTGGAGCTCCAGTTCATCAGCTCTCAGTCAGGAGTTAGACGACACGCTCTGCTGGAGTCCTGGTTGGGCGTTCCATAATCTGGAGACTATTAAAGTGCCTCAAGGAGTTGAAAAGGATGAAAAAAAAAGCCAAATGTTCCAAGACTTTTTGATAGAAGCAGATTTATCCCTTTAAGATGGCTTTTGGTGGATCTTTCTTGTAGATGGTGGCCTCTGCCCGCTCCCCTGCCAATGCTTTTTATGCCCAGGTCTAGACATTTGTTTTTCTTTGCTGACCATGTGGATCACATTCCGGTTTGTGGAGATTAAAATTAATATTCAATAACTAAGATGTATTTAATAACATTTTTATTAATAATAAAATTAACAAAAGAGACTAAGAGGTACTAACCAGCTTGCTCCCAGGAACCAAAGAGAGAGAGGGAGGAGTTACAGCCAAACATAAAACAATATCGTGACCATGTAAACATGGAGATGCAGGAGAGATTAAAGGGGATTTTGGGAAAACTGAGGACTTATGGGGGATGAAGTCCATGATACAAGTTCCTAAGCAGCCATCTGGGGAAGTCAAACATTGTGCAGTGTGAGCCTTTTTGACTTTGTCCAATGATGGGTAGAACATTCTGAGAGGAGGCGTGATGGTGGGCTTTATTGGGGTTGGACAGCTTGTATTGGAATCTAGGCTTGGACACTTACAACCTGTGTGACCCTGGATGAATTCCTTCATATCCTTGGGCCTCAGTTTCCTTATCTGTTAAATAAGGGGGCTGTCTTACTCAAGATAGTAGACCAAAGGAAATAATGGGTTACAACGGAAAGAAGGCTAGACCTGGAGTCATTGAATAGACCTACGTTTGAATCCTGCTTCTGCTTCTTACTTCCAGTATGATTTTGGAGAGACCACTTAACCTCTTTTGGCCTCAGTTTCGTGATTTGTAAAGGGGGTCCACTAGATGACCTCCAAAGTCCTTTCCAGTTTTTCTGAACTGGATGTTCCATCTCAAACTTCACATGTTCAAATCAAAACTCATTATCTCTCCCTTGGAAGCCTATTATTATTATTATTATTATTATTATTATTATTATTATTATTAACCCTTACCTTCCGTCTTGGAGTCAATATTGTGCATTGGCTCCAAGGCAGAAGAGTGGTAAGGGCTAGATAATGGGGGTTAAGGGACTTGCCCAGGGTCACATGGCTGGGAAGTGTCTGAGGCCAGATTTGAACCCAGGACCTCCTGTCTCTAGGCCTGGCTCTCAATCCACTGAGCTACCCAGCTGCACCCCTCCCTCCCCCTTGGGAGCCTCTTGAACCTTTCCTTTTACTGTCAAGGTATTACTCCTCTCCCAGCCCCCAGGTTCAAAAACTTGGTCATCCTCGATGATTCACCTTCATATCCCATAAACCCAATCAAATGCCAAATCTGGCTGTTTCTGCTTCTACAGCATCTTTTATAGGAGATATCTCCCTACATATGTATCTTACCCTAGTATAAGGTATGAGCCTTCTAATAGGTCTCCTGATTCAAATCTCTTTCCATGCTAATCCATTCTCTACTCAGCTGCCAAAGTGAACTTTTTTTAGCCCCTTACCTTCTACCTTAGAATCAATAATGTATATTGGTAAGGGATAGAGGCCATGGTGGTCAAGTGACTTGCCCAGGGTCACACAGCTAGGAAGTATATGATGTTAGATTTGAATGTAGGACCTCCAGTCTAGGACTGACTCTCAATCCACTGAGCTACCCAGTTGCCCCCACTCCAATTTTTTTTTAAAGGGTAAATTGGACCCTCCACTTAATAAGTGCCAATAATCTTGCTTCCTCTGGGATCAAATACAAACTCTTCTGTTTGGCATTTAAAGTCTTTCACCATCTGATCCATATTCCTGGTTTTCCACAAGACATTCCCTTCCACACAGCCTTCACCAACATGGCGGGCTGCCTTGCTTTTCATCATATTCAGTATCCCATCTCTTATTACCAGTTCTTTCACTGACCCTCTCTCATGTTCTCTCCCCTCATTTCTGCTTCTTGGATTCCCTGACTTCCTCCAAGACTCAGTTCTAAGACCATCTCCTTCAGGAGGCCTTTTCTGATTCCCACCTGCCATTGCTGGCCCATCTACCATTACCTTTGGAGCTTGCCTGGCTACACTTCCCTTCTATCTTCTCCATGTATATCTTGTATCTGGTTTGGCTCAGGTTGTCTCCCACATGAGAATGTAAACTCT
The DNA here is from genome assembly GCF_016433145.1 of Gracilinanus agilis. Lineage (NCBI taxonomy): Eukaryota > Metazoa > Chordata > Mammalia > Didelphimorphia > Didelphidae > Gracilinanus > Gracilinanus agilis. The sequence goes on from NC_058134.1 coordinate 39,206,600, forward strand.
GTGAGGGTAGAAGCTATTTCATTTTCCTCTTTAGATCCCCAGCATTTAGCTCGGTGTCCAAGTTATATCATAAAGACTTGTTCATTGGATTATTGATTGGGGAATAACAGATCTTCTCTCTCTGGAATGACTGATTATTAGAATGACAAACTGAGGCTGATAGCCACTTAGAATGCCAAGGCTGTAAATTCGTGCCTAATTTTTTTTTTTTAAACTGGGGAGTTCTAAACTCTTTTTTTTTTTTTTAAACCCTTATCTTCTGTTTTAGAATCAATACTATGTATTGGGTTCCAAGACAGAAGAGTTTGGTAAGAATGAGGCAATTGGTGTAAAGTGATTTGACCAGGAAGTGTATGAGACCAAATTTGAACCCAGGACTCCTGCCTCCAGGCCTGACTCTATCCACCAAGCCACCTACTGCCCCAACCTCTATTTTGAAAGAGAATTTGGGGGATAGGGCTACTTGACGGAGCAATGTCAGAACTATCCAGAGATGTTTCTTTCTTCACTGACAACACTAAACGGCAATGATTCATGAGGCTTTCGTGAGGATCAGATGAAATTTGGGTACATAAAAGGTTCTTCTTATTAATTAAAATGAGATCTGCATTGGTTGCACCTGGAAATTAACTTTTCAGAAATTACATAAACCTCTTTGAAGAACTACAGGTTCAGCTATGACAGCTTGTCCTGAAATCACCCAGGGGGAAGCTGGCCATGGCTTGATTTCTCAGGTTATTGCCAATTCTCCTTGGAATGGCCCATCAAAATGATGGCCTTTTGTTTGGTACTTCCTTTCTGTGAATCGGAAGGAGGCCCTTGGGACGCTGGGGGGCATCCTCTCTCCTCATGATTGAGCTCCCTTTGTTATAAGCCCCATTTCCTTCTCTCTCATAAAAACAGAGCCAGAGTCGCTTTCTTAGCCCATGTTGGTAGAGTCACCAGGGAACTTAGCCTTCCCATCAGTGATCAGAACGGAGTTCTGTCTCTTTTTTCATGGGCAGCCCCTGCTATCTGGTACGAGGGAGCTCTCTCTAGTTCAATAAACAGGCAACTTCATTTTTAAATGTAAAGGGGTGGAGGGGTTCCTATATATCTCTTGGTTCATGAATAGTGATTAACTAGAAGGTTGCTGGACCAGCATGCAGAGTGTAAAAAAGGGAAACGTTACAGTAATTCAATTGAACACTTAATGCCTTCTGCCTGCTATTCTTCCTGAGAAAACTCCTGGGTTTTATAGGGATCATAATATTTTAAAACAAAAAGAGATGATCTCTTTTTAAATCTTTTTTTTTAATTTTTTTTTTTTTTAATTTTTAACCCTTAACTTCTGTGTATTGGCTCTTAGATGAAAGAGTGGTAAGGGTAGGTAATGGGGGTCAAGTGACTTGCCCAGAGTCACACAGCTGGGAAGTGACTGAGGCTGGATTTGAATCTAGGACCTCCCGTCTCTAGGCCTGACTCTCAATCCACTGAGCTACCCAGCTGCCCCCTCTTTTTAAATCTTTTAAAAAATTAAATCTTTTTTAAATAAGTAGAGATTATCTACTTATTTAACATATTTTTGTATGTAGTTATTTACATAAATAAGTATACATAAATTTAATTTTTAAAATATTTTGTTTTATTATTTTATAATTTGTATAAATATACACAAAATATTTAATTTATGCAACTAAGCATACAGAATGTTAAGATTCAAGTAAATAAATAAACACAAAATTTAAATTTATGTAAATAAACATGTAAATGTAAAATTTGTTCAAATATACATAAAAGAGAAATTCATGAAAATCCACTTAAACTTTCAATTTGTGTAAATAAAGTAAAATTTAAATTTATATAAATAGGTTTCTGGTAGATTGTAAGCTCCTTGAGGGCAGGGACTGTTTCCTTTTTGTCTTTGGGTCCTTAGCGCTGTGGCACAGAGCCCCAGAGAAATAAATAACAAAATGGTTGTTGATTGCTGGATTAATTTATTGTATCTGGCTCTACCAAGTTCTTAATAAATGTGTGTTCAGTTGATTTGAATTGAATTGATCCACTTCTTCATGCTCCTGGAAAAGAAACTGAGGGTGCTGGGTGATGGGCTCCAGGTCACAAAGTTAGTAAATAGCCGAGCAGAGATTTTGACATGTCTTCCCAATCTCCAAATTCATGGTGTTTTTCACGATTCCATGGTGTCTGCTCCAAGCACCATAAGTTTGCCAAATGTTAGATCAAATCTAGCAAGGGGGAAAAGGGGAAAGACAGGGAGAAGCATTTAATAAGTGTCAATTGTGTGCAGGCACGGTGCTAAATGCTTTCGAAATATCTCATTTGAGGATCAGAGCCATTGGCAAGAAGCTTAAACTCTTTGAACCTCAGTTTTATAATCTGTAAAATGGGAGATGAGATGGACTTAAGGTTTTTGCGTGTATGTATCCTGGATCCTTATGACAGTGTCTGGTGAAGCCTAGGGACCCTTCTCAGAAGAATGTTTTTTCATACATAAATAAAATACCGAGGATGACAAAGGAAACCAATTACGTTGAAATTCAATTAACACAATATTTTTAAAAACAAGTTCTTGGACCCCAGAAGATAAGAACCCCTGACTTGGATAATCTTTAAGTCCCCCTTTCAGCCTATGCTCCCTTCTATTTCTTGTAAAGCTCCTTAACTCTGAGTCTGGTTCTCTCTGAAAGCAGAGATGAAAAGAAAGTCAGCCTCACTGATATCCTTGGACGTCACTTGCTAATTAGTTTTTCTAATGGTACATCTGGGCTTTTGGACATCACTTGATGGCCAGTTTTTAAGGTAGCCAATCCAAAGCACTGCAGGGCTTTTTAGATGGAATCCCCCTACGGATGGATGAAAGTGACAAAGCCAATGACAAATCCATGGGATAGTGACCACCCTTCCTTTGATGCCTTATCACTTAAAGAATCATAAAATATAAGTGGCTCAGTGGATCAAGAGCCAGGCCTATAGGCAAGAGGTCCTGGGTTCAAATCTGGTCTCGGACACTTCCTGGCTATGGGACCCTAGGTGAGTCATTTAACTCCCAATGCCTAGCCCTTACCATTTTTCAGTCTTGGAACCAACACACAGTATTGATTCTAAGGTGGAAGATAATGAGTTTAAATTGCTTTTAAAAAATCATAGAATGTTACAGCTAGAAGTAACCTTTACCATATGCCTCATTTTTTCAGAAAAAGAAACAGAGGTTAAATGATTTGCTTAAGGGAGCCCAGGTAGTGACAGGGTGGGTCTAGAACCCCAGTCCAGTGTACTTTTTGCTACTCTACCCTGAAAGGTTTCTTCAGGGATGAAATCAAGCCTGAGGTAAGGTCCAATTAGAATGGTGAAGAGCTCTTACTTTTTGCCCCTGTTACATGAGAATTGGTTGAAGGAATTGGTAATGTCAAGCCTGGAGAACTAAAATGGGACATGATGGTTGCCTTCAAGAATTTGACCATTGGTCATATGGGAGAGGTATTAGTCCTTTTTTTTTTTTCTTATCACCTCCTTCCTAGTCTGTTCCAATAACCCATTGATGATCTACCTGCCTCAATTCTCCCTACTCGAATCCATCCTACACTCAACTGCTAAATTCATCTTCCTAAAGTATGGATCATGACTAAGACCCATTCAAGAAATTCTCTGTCTTCCTAGTAACTCCAAAGTTATATATAAAATCTTTTGTCTTTAAAATACCTTCACAACCTGTTCCCTTCATAATTTTTTCTTTCATCTTTTTTTTTAAACCCTTACCTTCCATCTTAGAATCAATACTGTCCATTGATTCCAAGACAGAAGAGAGGAAAGGTCTAGGCATTTGGACTTGAGTGACTTGTCCAGGGTCACACTGCTAGGAGGTGTCTGAGGTCAGATATGAAGCTAGGATCTATCCTCTGTAGGAGTGGTTCTCAATCCCCTGAGCCACCTAGCTGCTCTCCTGCTTCCTCATTTTCAAGGCTTCTTATACCTAATTTCCATCTACATACTCTATCCTCCATACTTTTCATCCCATAAGATATACTGTTTTCTGATTTGGCATTTTCAGTGGCTGGCTGCCATGTATGGAATACTTTCTTTCCTCATCTCTAGCTCCTGGCTTTCCCAGCTTCTTTCAGCTAAAATCCTTACTTCTGCAAGAGACTTTTCCCTTCCCCTCCCCTAAGCCCAATTCTAATTCGTTCACTCAGATCATAGGGAAAAAGACATGTACAAAAATATTTATAGCCAGGCTCTTTGTGGCAAAAAACTGGAAAACAAGGGTATACCCTTCAATTGGGAAATGGCTGAACAAACTGTGGTATATGCGGGTGATGGAATACTATTGTGCTAAAAGGAATAATGAACTGGAGGAATTCCATGTGAACTGGAAAGACCTCCAGGAGTTGATGAAGAGTGAAAGGAGCAGAACCAGGAGAACATTATACACAGAGACTGATACACTGTGGTAAAATCGAATGTAATGAACTTCTCTACTAGCAGCACTGCAATGACCCAGGACAACTCTGAGGGATTTATGGAAAAGAACACTACCCACATTCAGAGGAAGAACTGCAGGAGTGGAAAAACAGAAGAAAAACAACTGCTTGAACACATGGGTTGATGAGGACACGATTTGGGTGGGATGCAGATTCTTAATGACCATCCTAGAACAATTATCAATAATATGGAAATAGGTTTTGATCAATGACACATGAAGAAACCAGTGGAAATGCATGTTGGCTAGGGGGTTTTGGGGAGAGAGTAAGAACATGAATCATGTAACCATGGAAAAAATTTTTCTAAAAATACAAAACAAAAAAACCCCACTACATATAGGCTGTTCCAAAAGTTTTAGTGGAGTTTTAGGCTATTAAAGCTTAAAACTCAATAAAGATATCTGTACTTCCTATTAGTCCCAAATAAAATTGCATGATCTCTGCCAGCATCTAAGTCGCCTGTCTGCTCATTAGAGTGATTTCTAGGGGTGCGAGCCTTCCCTCATCCCCCGATCCCACTCCATACAGTCTTGTCTGCTTGGATCCAGAGAGAATGAGTGAAGGGGCAGAGTAGAGACTTGGGTTTAAAGTCAGAAAGAATTTCCTAACATCTAGAACTATTCCTATATGGCATGGGCTGCCTCGGGAAATAGTGGGGTCTTCTTCTCTAGAGAGCTTTAAGTAAATGCTGCAGGATAACTTGTTGGGTATATTGTAGTGAAGAGGAGGAGAGGTTCTTGTTTTAGTAAGAATCAGAGAAGGAAACACTTGGCTTCTAAGGTTCCTTCCCACCCTGATACTCTCTCAGCTTTTCGCATTGGTGAGGTAAATCAATACACCCTTCGCCATAGCTTGGAGGGCCAGATTTAGAGAGGTTTGTTTGAAGTGGCATCTCTCAGGCAGTCTGAGTCTGGGAATGACAAATCTAGGAGGTGGTTGTTGGACAGCTTGGAGACTTCTCAATAAGTTTAGATGGGGTTCTGGGGCTTGTTAGGGGGGAAAAAGTCCAACCTGCTTTATGGGCAGTAGTCGCCCATGTGTGCTGAGCTTATTGTCTTTCAGGTTTATAAGAGCTGATAACAAATCTTGGGCAGCTAGGTAGGATAGAATGCCAGGTCTTAGAGTTGGGAGGACATAGGTTCAAATTTGGGCTCAAACACTTCTTAGCTGTGTGACCCTGGGCAAGTTACCTAACCTCATTTGCCTAGCCCTTGCTGATCTTCAGTCCTAGAATTGATGCTGGGGCAGCTGGGTAGCTCAGTGGATTGAGAACCAGGCCTAGAGACGGGAGGTCCTAGGTTCAAATCCGGCCTCAGACACTTCCCAGCTGTGTGACCCTGGGCAAGTCACTTGACCCCCATTGCCCATCCTTACCACTCTTCCACCTATGAGCCAATACACAGAAGTTAAGGGTTTAAAAAAAAAAAAGAATTGATACCAAGTGCGTAGAGAAATATAAATTTGAGTTAGCAGAGCAGACTTGACTGAAAGGAGTATTTAGAACTTTGGGAGTGGACTCACAGGCCACTGACAGTTTTAAAGCTGGCTGCTGGAAATCTAATATAATGGTAGCTTTGGTCAGACATCTCATCTTTCAAGCTATTTCCCTGGATCTTGCGCTGTGTAGCATCTTCTAGGAAGCTTCCTAGTGAAGTAGTAAGCTTGAGAAGTGGATTTGTTTTTTGTGGTGGACACAAAAGACCATCCCATCTCCCTCTCTTCACAAATTGGATTATCTGGCTGTGATTCCTGTTTCCTGTACCAGCTTTTGAAGATATCATCTCTGGACACTTTTGTGAGATCCCTGTTTCTAACTAGACCTTGCTGTTGCAGTTTGCTGATAGATCTTAGTCTGTAGTGTAGTTAAATCCATCCCTTTTACCCTGGGTGGAGATTTATAGATCTTAGTGACAGTTGTCCTAATCCCCTTCATTCTCCATCCCACTTATTTATTTTTATATATTATATATAGTTTAGTTGTTACAATCCTTCCTGTATATGTCCTTTCCCAGGTACTAGGTTGAAACATTGACCCACTGTGTATTGAAGTTACATTCCCTGGTTATTATTCTGTTATATGTTATCCCCAGCTAAGTGGTTTTACCTGTGTGTATTCATTTGCCCTTTTGTCAGTTATTCACCTAACTGACAACCCAATCCCATTTTACCAATAACTGTTGTGGCACTCTCTTTCCCCACTTTCCCCCACTTTAGTAGTGACTTATTCAGTCACACACTACACAAGGACAGAAGGTAAAGGTTTAAAAAAAAAATCTGATGACAATTCTTACTAGGAATACTTATATTTTATGTTTTCTTTGGTTTCTGACCATGGAAGAAAATCACTGTGACCTGTTCATTCCAGACAAACTCTTAGTCTTGGTCATTGCTCAGTCTTCTTCAGCTTTCCTTCTTGGTCCAGTCTTTGATCTGAATTGGAGATTCACCTAGACCAGCGGTTCCCAAACTTTTTTGGCCTACCGCCCCCTTTCCAGAAAAAATATTACTTAGCCCCCTGGAAATTAATTTTTAAAAAATTTTAATAGCAATTAATAGGAAAGATAAATGTGCCTGTGGCCATCACCGCTTCCCTGGATCGCTGCAGCACCCACCAGGGGGCGGTAGCGCCCACTTTGGGCATCGCTGACCTAGACAGTACTCTACATTCAGCATCTGTGCTCAAACACAACTATATTGAATTACCATTTCCCTGTCATTTTGTGTGTGTGTGTGTGTGTGTGTGTGTGTGTGTGTGTGTGTGTATTGTCCTGGGCCTATGCCACAAAAACCTAAGCTTTTCCTGAGAAAATAACAAAATGTTGAGATGGAAATGTCACTCTGGATTCTCCAACAAAAGACATCACTGCCTCGTTCATGAAGCCATCTCACTTTTCACTGGGCCCTGTTTTCTCTTTAGCAGCCAGTGCTTGGAGATTGTATTCACAAGTTTCCTTGGGAAAGCATGGCGACAACATCACACAGAGCAGAAATGAACCCCTTGGAGGGTATGTGTTGATAAGTCTCCTTGCAGATGAGAAAAACCAATTTGCAAATCTCTGGCTTCTCAGCTGCTGCAAACTCCCTCCTCTGTTTTTGCTCCCCATCATTACTGAGACTCTAGATATGAATTCCTGCTTGACTGCTTCCCGCATACTGATGAGCTGCTCAGATAAAATTAATCAGCAGATGGACAGTCAAGGAGCGTGAAACTGGACTCGAGGGGTAGCTGGGGCTGGCCTAAGCCCAGATCAAGGCCTCCATCAGAGACAACAATGGGGAGTTTGGTGAGATGCAAGGTTACTGAATAAACCTTTTAAATTTGGCTTACTTTTCATCTTAGGATCAATACTGTGTATTGGCTCCAAGGCAGAAGAGCTGTAAGGGCTAGATAATGGGGGTCAAATGACTTGCCCAAGGTCACACAGCTAAGGAAGTGTCTGAGGCCAGATTTGAGCCCAGGACCTTCCATCTCTAGTCCTGGCTTTCAGGACTCTTAGCCACTTAGCTGCTACCTAGCTGCCCCTTTCCCCCATGATTTTTATTTTTAAAGAGTTGCCTTCTTTTTCTCCTTGAAGATTTTGGAAATCTAAGCTTTGTCTTTTTCTTATCTCTTACATTTTTTGTTTATCTGGAATTTGGGATTATGTTCCTCTGGGGAATGCCAGGGGTGGAAACTCCCTCCATTAATCTTGCAGATGGGCAATTCATCCATAGTTTATGGTCTTGGACAGTTGCCTGGATTTGGTTATGTATGACTTTGCTCTTACAACAATATAGAAGTGGGTTTTGCATGACAATTAAAAAATGGAAAAAAGTGCTTGTAAGAATAAAAAAAAATAGGCTTAATATACAATGTAATATAAGTACGGTTTCATGATGAAAAATTGAAAAATGTATAAAAACCTTCTGAAAACAAAAAATAGAAAGTTGCCTGGCCATGGAGGGCTTCAGTAAGTTGCCTCAGATCACACAGTCTGCCTCTGTCAAAAGCCAGCTCTACTTTCTGGGTCAAAGATATTTTTCATCAAGGAAAGGAAAAGTACCTGATGGTTGTGTTGAAGTTGCCTTTCATTGTTCTTCCTTGTTTCTGGGCACCATTGGTACAAACATTTGTTGAATTGATATGAGATTTTAGGAAGGAACAAACATGTACTAAGTGCTTACTATGTGCCAGGCACTGCAGTAAGGGTTTTACAATTATCTCATTTGATCCTTATAACAACCCTGGGAGGGAGGTGCTGTTCTTATCCTCATTTTACAGTCAAGAAAACTGAGGTGATTTGGAAATGATGGGGAAATGATGGGAAGATAGCTGGCAGGGAGAATTAACATTGTCTTATCACATATACATATGATTTCTCTATTTTTGAGGAGAGTACAGTTGTTATTCAATCATTTGTGATGTCCATCTCTGTCCTTTAGCCAATTTTTTTTGTAGACTCCATTTCTCTCCCTACTTTTTCTCTTCCTTTTTTCCTTCCTTCCTTTCTTCCTTCCTTCCTCCCTTCCTTCTTCCCTTCCTTCCTCCCTTCCTTCCTTCCTCCCTTCCTTCCTCCCTCTCTCCCTTCCCTCCTTCCTTCCTCCCTCTCTCCCTTCCTTCCTCCCTCTCTCCCTTCCTTCCTTCCTTCCTTCCTTCCTTCCTTCCTCCCTTCCTTCCTTCCTTCCTTCCTTCCTTCCTTCCTTCCTTCCTTCCTTCCTTCCTTCATTTTTCCCTCCCTCCATTAATTCATTCTTTCATTTCTTCCTTCCCTCCTTCCTTCCTCATTTTTCAGTATCTGTCTATCATGGAGGAATAAACACATGGTTAAAATGACAGATCCTTGAAGTATTCCTTTAGCATATAACCTGTTTGTCAGAGATGCTCATAACACAAAAGGTCCATGTGAACACTGGTGATTTTTCTCCCTCTCTTGGCTCCTAACCTAGGAAACACAGAAAGACATATGCATAGACTCCACAATATGGTGAGACTAACAATCCATGTGTAAGCACACAATTCCCCCAAATTAGGAAAATTCACAAAGATCGAAGGAAACAAAGATAACCTCATAAGAGTGCTTTTAAGGAAAGAAAAACACCCTCCCATGAGCACCCCTCTCCCAGTGATCTGGATGTGGGCGGGGCATCTAGTAGATGCCGATTCTTGGGTTTCCTCCATGTGGGATTGTCAGACATGGTGCCCCTTGGTGGTGGCTTCTCTTGCAGTTCTCCAGTACTACCAGCAGGTGGCAATGGGTGCTGCTCCTTCTTCAGACTTCTCCAATTCTGTATAAGATTAAGGAGACGACTTTAGGCATTGCTTGCCATTCTAGAGAAGCCCCTATATGCATGAACATTTATTAAACGCTCACTGTGTCAGGCACTGTGCTAAGTGACCAAAAGAGTCAAAAGATGGTCCCTGCCCTCTAGTTGCTTACAATCTAGTGGGGAGACAATGGGGAAGCAAATATGTACAACCAAGCGACATAGATCACAAATGGGACATAATAATAAGAATGATGATGATGATGGAGGGACAAAGAGGGGTTGAGAGAGGCTTCCTGTGAAAGAGGGGATTTTAGTTGGAACTTAAAGGAAGCCAGAAATGTCAGCAGGTACTGCTAAAGAGGGAGAGCATTCTAGGCATGGGGATATGATTAGAAATATGAGTCTCTCTTCCACATCACAGGGTTACGGGCTCTGCATCCCTGACATCTGGAAAGTCTGACTAAAATGTTTTGTCTCTCCTCTCATACCAGAGAAGTCATCCAAATATTTTGTTTTTCTTTGATGAGGTATTTACAGTAAAAGAAATTGGGTATATTCATCATATTAAAAGATAAAATGTGTCAATGTTATATAATACTATTCATCTTTTATGCATTTCCAAGTTTCTAAATTTTTTCTGTGTCATCTGTTGGCTTTCAAAACTCCCCCAGAATTCCCATTTTATTCTTGTGCAGACCATTGATAGATCAAAACCATAATGGGGGGAACATGGAGATGTGGAAGGGATACCTGTATGTTGGGTACATTGATTAAACAAGGATTATTAACAAATTCCATGGCATCCTACTATAGATGGCAGTACCCATGGAGAATACCAGGCTTAAGGCGATTACAGTTCCTTCTGAGTTACAGCTCTAGAGAGAGCAATAGAGTTGGCATTGACACCTCTCATGGTGGTTATTCCTCTTTCCTATCTCTAGGTATTGTACTGCGGAGGTGCAATCAACCCTGCAAAAGGCTAACTGCAGAATTTCCTACTGTATACACAAAGTTGTGGAGCACAACCTTCTCCTTGAGTGAACCAGTGGTCATCATTGGGGCGCAGATATCATGATTACAAACTGAAAAGCCCTTTCTCCATCAAGACAGCCAAGAGAGCTGTCCTATGCCCAAGTAGCCATTCTTCTCCTCCAGAGCAGACACAGCAGCCCTTTTTCTTCCAAATTGTCTTCCTTACATCCCAGGGTAACTGGATGGGATTATTCAAATCACTTGAGGCTGTTACCAGACAAAAACCTACTGGCTTTCCTCTCCCATTCAGTCCCATAGCAGTCTTTCCATTAATAATGGGTTCAAGGTTTGCCTTACATTCCAGTCTTCCTTTCCACTTACATGGCCACCACCCTGGTTCAGGACCCGATCCCCTCTTATCTGGTCTCTTCCAACAACCTAGAAATTGGTCTCTTTAACTCAAAGTTATCCCCATTTCAGGTCAATTCTCCATCAAATTTTGAACAGAACAGTTAGGATGCTGAAGGGGTCTTGAGTGATGCCAAATCCTCCAAATTTCCAAAGAAAGACTGAAGAAACTGAGGAGATCATAAACCACAGCTTATAGACTTAAAGATGGCAGAATTCCATCAAAATTTAAACCCATCCCACCGGTCCTCAGGGTGCTGTGGCATTGTAAGAGCCACAGTAGAAAAAGGACCTTGAAACTGATAAGAACCCATGTCAGCCAGAAGAAAATATGAACTTAGTCACACCCTGTCAGATGAGGTGTGTCTCCTGCTTGCCTGCCAAATTTCATCCCTCATTTTGCTTATTTATTTTTTCTTTAGAATATTTATCCCTCATTTTATTTTATTTTTTTCCTGTGGAACTTTTAATTTTAATTTTATTTTATTTTTAAAATTTTTATTTTGAATATTTTCCCCTAGTTACATGTTTCATGTTCTTTCCCTCTCCCCCAAACCCCCCTAACCCCTCTTGGCCAACACAATTCTACTGTATCCCTCATTTTAAATGGCCATTCGGTGCTCTAAAGGTGCCAAATATGTTATGCCTTCAGGGATGGAGTAGACAAGGAACAAACACATACCTTATTTCCAGGCCAATATCCTCAGCACTGAAACAAACAGAAATGAAGTTATAAAAATAAAGGAGATTTCAGGATGTACCGGAAGGGCTGAATCCAAACATCATTTTCAGGATTTTCCACTGGGGCCTCCTCAGCTAGCCATCCATTTGCCCCTGATCCCACCCCAGGGGCATGGCTTGTTTGTTATTTCAAAGCAAGCCTACTTCACTGTAAGGAAGACCAGGGACCAAAGGTCCCCAGCAGTGGACCACCATAAATAGTTTGTATTTTCTAGTAGCAATGATGTTTTGCTTAGGATTGGGGCCCATGACTGAGGATTTGGTATCAAATGAATCACAGGTATGAACAGATCTCCACTAATGTCCTCCTCCAGTGTCTCATCAAGGTATAGAGATGGTGCTTGGATATTTCCAGAAACCATGGTTCAAGCCCCGGGGGAAGGACAGGGTGAATCTGCTCAGCTTTGGAACTCCAGCCCTAGAGTTGAGCTTCTTGCTCTCAGGCTTGGGAATTGTCAGGCAGAACTGAAAAGACTGAACAACAAAAGTCTGTTTAAGTTTTTGTCTGTCTATATTTATCATCCATTTAAGCAATCATGGATCCTATCTAACTAAATGAAATAAATTATGTAAAGTGCTTCATAAACGTTAAAGCGCTATAGAAATGCCAGCGACCATTGCCATCATTATCATTATTATTTTTATCTTGATATAGCTAAGAGGTTTCAGAGACGGAGCTTTGCTTCAACACTTCTATCCATGATGCCAAGTGTCTTTTCATCTCAATTGGACAAATGAGGAAATGGAGCCTCAGAGAGAAAAGTCTTGTCCACATTCTCTCAGCTAGTAAATGATGGAGGCAAGATTCAGACCAAGGACTCTCCTGACTCTAAGCCCAGGATCCTTTACATCACACTGCTCTCCCTCTCTGGGATCAAGGTATATCCATAATTAGGCAATTTGGAATAAATCAAGGAAAAGGTAAAAACTGGGGATTGCTTCTGCATGAAAATGCTGATATTTAAAAAGAAACACATATACATAAGGGGGTTTAATTATTTGCTTTAAAAAGGATTTACTGTAGGAGTGAACTGTAAGCTCTTGGAGAACATTAAAAGAGAGTTTAATTCGTGCCTGAATTTTCAGGAACATTTTTGGGAAGTACAATGAGGTACATGCACAGAGTGAGGTTTACAAAAAATGAAAAAACCAAGGGAGGATTAAAGAGATGTCTCCCTTTCGAGGTGACCTGGGTTAGAGATGTTCCCACCCTCTCCCCTTTCACTTCTCATTTCTGGGGAAATCCCAGAGAATATCTGTATCCAAGATGGTTGACCTGAATAAAGAAGCAGATTTGATTTTGGGTTTAAGACCTCTGAGACCATGCCCTTGGCCATGGAGAGCAATCCTCTGAATGGCAGTGCAGGTGCTAGGCATGACTTTCACCCAGTGGCATACCAGAACCAGCCAGGTACCAGCAGGAGACAGTCAATAAATTTCCAGTGTGAATTTTTACACTTTGGAAACTGTCAAAATATAAGTTGGGGCTCCGTATGCTGATTTGTCGATTCTCTAGACTTGATAAAATGATGGAAAAAATGTTAATAATGCAGATGAAACTTCCCTCTTGTTAAACGTTTATTGGCACACCTCTACTTTGACCTGTTTGCATCAGGAAGCTGTCCTAGGCATCCTGAGATATTTACCACTGGTCTGACTGAAGGCTGGCAGGGAGCTGTTTGGAGAAAGTGAGTGATGGGGAACAGAGGGCCATGGAAGCATGCCAGGGGCTCAATCCTGGGCTCAGAGGTTTAGTGTGAGATGGAATCTTTCAGATCTTAGTCCAAACCACTCAGGAGGTTAAATGTCCATCAAGGTTACAGGCTTAAATGGGTCATCCGTTTAACTCTTCTGGGTCTAGATTTCTCAACTGTGAACACAAATCTAGTGCAGAATGTGAGAAGCTGGAGGACATGGACTGGGGTCCTTTTGTCTCCAGAGTCAGCATGGAATGAGCAGCCTTTGGATTCCTCCTGAGGGCTTACTATCTGGGTGGCTTGGGAAGCCATAATAAGAAGTTGTATTCCTATAGCTTTAAGGTTTGCAGAGCATTGAAAAATATGATCTTAAACGGAGTCTCAGTTTCCTTAGCTATTAAACGAGGGGGTTAGGCCTCTGGGGATCCTTCCAACTCAGGATAGAGGAGCCTCTGGTTTCTCACCCCAGCTCCTGGCCCTCAAGTACTTGAGGGAATTCAGTCTGGTGTTGGACAGTATCTCATTCCTGATCCATTTTGGTATAATGCCTTTTGACTCTTTTGGTATCCTCAGAGCTTAGCCCTGAGTGCCTGGCACATAGTAGGTGCTTCATAAATCTTTATGCATTCATCGATAAAGTCTCATGGACCTCTTCTTAGAATCCTGCTTTTAGATAATTGAAGGGAATGCTGAATTTCAGCTAGAGACTAGTGGAAATAAAGATGGGATTTCCCCCTCCCTCCCCTCCAACCAAGTTCAGAGACACCCTCCTTCCTCAGTAGGATCCCCAAGGCTCCTTCCAGTTTTGAGTTTTATGGGCTCCAGTGGCAGGGGCAAGATTAGAACCCAGATGTTTACAGTTCTAGACCCCGGATCCTTTTAGTACATCCCTACCGTCTCATACCCAATGTTGAAGAGTAAGACACTTGGATTCTCCCCTCCCTAAAAAGATATTTTAGAAGATAATTAGGGGGCAGCTGGGTAGCTCAGTGGATTGAGAGCCAGGCCTAGAGATGGGAGGTCCTGGGTTCAAATGTGGCCTCTGACATTTCCTAGCTATGAGATCCTGGGTAAGTCACTTAACCCCCATTGCCTACCCTTACCACTCTTCTGCCTTGGAACCAATATACAGTATTGATTCTAAGAGGAAAGGTAAAGATTAAAAAAAAAAAAAGATAATTAGGGTTCTAGCTTTGTACCTGTATACACACACACACACACACACACACACATATACAGAGCATGTCTAATGATAACTGGAGAGCCCCTCTGTGTAGTGATAGTATATAGCCAGCTCTCTGGTTACATACTTATCTGCCTATTTATAATGACATATTTCTCTCCTCTCTATAGCTATGTAACTCTAGCTGGAGAACTAATGAGAGAGTCACTCTGGAGAGTCTAGACTCTGTAGAGGCTGAGTTCTCGGCTCTGTGACTGTTTATCGCTCTCTGCCATTTTGGGGATCTCACTCTCTATCTAGAACTCTCTGGGGAGTTCCAGGGTCCATCTAACCCCCCCACCCCCCATTTGTGAGTCTGTGAGTGTCTATACGCTCTCTACAGAGAATCCCTCATCAAATAGCCCGGGGACTCTGGGCTCGGAGGAGCCTCGCTGCTTTCCCAATGGCCTGTGCTGTGGCGGTGCCGACCCGCTGAACTGTCCACACCGAAAGAACAATTAAAGATCCATTACAGTCCCCAGAGGACCCCGTCACTGGCCGCCAGGAGCCCAGGCCAGGAGGGCCGGCGTCCGTGGGGTCCTGCCAGCTCGAGGGGTCCCAAGAGAAGGGCAGGGAAGGAAAGGGAGGAGGGGGAGGAGGCAGGGCTGCCCAGGAGGAGGAGGCAGCGGAGATGCTGCGCTGACAGCATCGGCAGAAGGGGCGGGCGCCCGCGTTGCCTCCTCCCTCCTCCAGCGGCCTCAGCCCGGCCCGAGGGGAGGACGAGGAGGCCCGCGGCACGCTGGACATCGCGCCGCCTGCCATCCCGCCGCTTGCGTGCCTCGCCACCACAGGGGGTCTCGGGTGTCCACTGCGGTCCAGGGCGCGGGGGTGTGGGCAGGCGGGCAGGGGGCGGGCTCCGCACCGCTGCTGCTCCAGCTGCGGGCGCTCCAGAGGCGCTCAAGGCTCCCGAGGGTTCCCTGCCGGGTGCTGCGCTACCCCACAAGCTGCCCGCATGGACACGGCGCTGAAGCGGGGCCGGCCGGAGGAGCTGCAGGGCGAGGTCCCCCAGCTGCCGCCGCCGCCACCCCTGGGGGCGGAGGAGGAAGAGGAGACGGAGCCAGAGCTGATGGAACAGGAGGAGGAAGAGGAGGAGGAAGAGAGGGAGGAGGAGGTGGACCCTAGAATTCAGGTATGAGATCGGGGCGGCGGGGGGAGGGGGGGCGCGGAACCTTCTCGCCTGTGTCTATGCGGGCTGCGGCACCAGGGCTGCAGCGCCCCACCCCAATTCCGTGCTGTCCGGGTTCGGCACCCGGATCCGGACCAAACTGACCCCCACTCTCCGGCATCCAGAAACACTGCCTCCCCCGAGTGGGTGCGGTACGCTTGTGGACTGCCGGCAGGGGTAGGGGCTGCTTCATTTGGGGCGGGGCCGGGATATGGGGAGACCAGGCTGCTTGAGGTGAAGTGGGAGGGGTACGGGCACCCTGTCCTGAGTGACCCCCCCAGCCCCCCACTTCGTTTGCCGCACCCACGCGCAGGCTGTTTGCAGCCTCCTCCCGCGGCATCTGGGGGTGGGAATGACTAGCGGTTCGGAGAGAGACCGACAACAAAGGACAAAAGGGGGGGGGGCGAGTGGGAGGCTCCCGACCCTGCTCGGGCTCGGCGGTGGGAGATTTAATCCGCCCCCTCCAGTCCTTGGGTCAAAGACTAGTAGAAGATCGTCGTCTCTAGGTCTGGCTATGAAATTGCCAAACCCCCTAGCTCTGTCCCTTTCTCGTGCACGGAGACAAGACTTGTCCTGTGACTGGGGTTTTCTCCTACCCGAGTGGGCATCGGTCCACATCTCCCCCGGGACGTAGTCCGCCCAGGACCTCGGCTCTCTTTAGCTGAGTCTGCAGGTGCCCCCGTGGCCCCAGGTGGAGTGAGTCACCCGGCCATCCCCATAGAAAAGTCTTCCCTTTCCTCTAATTCATTGTTAGCCACCGTGGTTTCATTGCCACTTTGGGGCGGGGTGGGGGTGGGGGGCTCCCGCTGCAGTCTACCCACTGGCCTGAGCCGCTACAGCAATGCCTTTCCCCCCCTTATTGTTGGGACAGCGGTCAATGACTAGGTAGCAGGGGCAAGAAGGCTTTAAAGCCGCCCAGCTGAAATATGGAGGGAGGCAGGAGAGCCTTCTGTCTCCGGATTCCTAAAACCAAGTTTAAAAATCTCTTTAAGGTTGGAATTGAAGCAGCGATCTAGGCTGGAGAACTTCCCTCTCCCCAGAGTCTCCTGACACACACACAATACAAGAAATGGGTTTTTTCAGGATCTCGCCTCTCCCTCCACCCCAGGGTCATTTTTCTATTGCTTAAAAGGTCTTCTGCAATTATTCGGAGTCCTAATTGGTTTTTCAGTTCACAAATCAATTAAAAGATCATTTAACTGTGTGGATGGGGTTTGAATGAATTGTTGGAACCGATTAGGAAGCTAAAGGTCAGCTGGGAAATCGTGAATGATGCTCTTGAATGAAAATATTCAATTGAGACCCTTTTGAAACCTGGGTTCCCTCTCCTTCCCCCTCTTGGAGGCAGAAATCCTCCGAGCAAGCCAGGTTCTTTGTTTGCAGAGTACAGGTGACCCAACTTTAACTCTCTCTTTTACTAAGGCCAGTTTAGGTGGAGGGGCAGGATCTTCATCAAGGTGAACTGGTTTAAAAAACAGCCACATAGACCAGTTAGCTGGCAGTGTTGGGTTTTTAAAATCCCTTCATGAACAAAGAAGAATAAAAGCTTTCAACTCCCGAGCTATTGTCAGAAGTCAGGCCTTCTACTGAAAGACTTACAGGTTTGTGAGCTGGGGAGATTCTTGACCTTGATTTATTTTTAGACTACCAGGGCTCCTTTCTTGCCTGGTTAAAAAGAGGGACAGTCAGCCTTAGTTTTAGGGCACTCGCCGGTGCCAAGGGAGTTGATTCTGGTACTCTGAAGTCAGATCCTTGGAATAAATCTTTAGAAATAACCCTTGGTGGGACTACCGGAATTTAAAAAAAAAAAGGCTTTGTCTTAAAATCTTACATGTATTTACACACACTCATTTAAATGGTAGTTTCACCATTTCCTTCTTCCCCTTTAATCAGGGACCCCTTCATGGAGAGGTTTTTAAAACCTGCCAAAGTTCATCCACGTTTCTGTTTCTAGTTAACATTCCAGCCAGGGCCTGCTCTATTTTCTTTGGGATGGCTGTCAGGATTAATAATTCTCTCTTTCTCTCTGTGTCTGCTTCCAGGTAATATTAAAAAAAAATACAAACAGAAAACTCCTACTAAAAATCTTTAAATCAGGTGTTCTTCACCTCACGGACTCCTTGGGCAGCCCAGTGTTGCCCACAATCCCTTTCTCAGGAGAATGTTTTAAAATTATTTGAAGGAAATGCTAGTTAGTGAAAAGAGAGAGATCATGTCTTTTTCCCCTTCCAGGTTTGCAGATCCCTCTGTTTAGGAGCCCTGGCTTTAAACCGTTTTCTTCTTTCCCCAGGGAGAACTGGAGAAGTTAAATCAGTCTACGGATGAAATCAACAGACGGGAAACTGAACTGGAGGTACTTGAGATTTCTGTGTCCTCTTCTCCTCTCTTCTGGGAAATGTTTGGGGCTGATTGCTCCGTTTTAATGGTTACGAGATGACTGTTCTGGGCCCCTCTTTGGGACTTAGGCGAGTACTTACCTGAAATAATTTGGTTTGAACAGCTAAGCTGAACCTGCTTCCTATTTCATAGGCTGCTTTTCAAGATTGTAGCTGGAATGCAAAGGTCTGCTTTACATTACATACTTAGCTAGGAAGCTGATGGACCCGGGCAAAACAATCCAGGAGCTCTTCCTCGGGTCCAGGAAGTACTCTCCCACCCAGATTAGTGACTTACCCCTTTATGAGCTTTATTTATTTATTCTTTTCTGTTTTAGAATCAATACTTAGGATCTAAGATAGAATCAGTACTTAGGATCCATTCTAAGAGAAAAGCAAATGGAGTTAAGTGACTTGCTCAGGATCACATAGCTAGGAAGTATCTGAAGTCAAATTTGAACCCAGGTCCTCCCAACTCCAGACTTGGTACTCTATCCACTCAGCTGCCTAGATGTGCCAACATATAGTCTTCTGAATGGTACAGAAAGCTGGTTAGTGAGGCAAGGTGCTTTGGGCTGTGTCGCCGTCCAGGTATGATTGATTTCTGTAACCTTGAGTTAAACTGAACCTCAGCCTTGCCAAATTCCTAGCCCTTCCCAGACTGGTCAGTTATCTCAGTCTCCTTATTTTACCAATAACAATCAATTACCATTTGTACCAAGACCATAGACCATATGGGTTCCTGATCTAGGTGTAGCTCTGCCTATTGTTTTAGGTACCAACAGTTTGTATCTCGGGGATGATTACCTCATAGTGCCAACGTATCTGACCACTCCTCTTTTCCCTTCCCCCTATTCTGTTGTAACCCCAATAAAAATAGCAGTATGTTGGCTAAGGGTGAAGCTCTGAACCATGGAAGCTCTTGACCATCAGAGCTTCATTCCAGTGAAACTCTTTTCCACCAGAGGTTGCTCCCTGTCTGTCTACCTTATGCCAGAACGTTCTTCGTCTGTGTGTCTTTATTCTCCCCTTACATTCTCTTTCCATTAGTTCTTAACCCATAACCCATTTTTCTCTCAGTCCCTGGTTCCCCTTTCTGTGTCCTACCCATCAGGTACCTTCTTGGAGTCGCTGGACGGCTTCAGGCTGAGAATTCTAAAACTTGATTTTCATTTTGTCAGGTCAGACAGTACTGGGCTAAATTTAAATCCCAGGAGAATTTTAGACTAACTAACAAGTCAACAGCTTCATTATTTTCATGGCTGCCAATTGGTCTTTTGTCCTTCTTATCATCTTTTGGAAAATTTGAACAGTTTCTTTTTGTTTGTGGCAGAATTCAAATGATGGTCTTGAGGGGAACAGTCTGACTCTCATAAATCAATCCAGTGTCTCTTAGCAAGACTGTATCAGAGAAAACAGCTAGACTGACTAGCTTTTGTGACACTGGGCAAATCATTACATCCTCTCTTTAGATCTCAGTTTTCTCATCTGTAAAATGGGAGGAGAAGAAGAGAATAGTGTTATAGGGGTGCAAATGGTGAACCCCTGGGTTCGGGAAGGAAACCATTCTCAAGAATGAGAGGACTCCAAGCTTAGCTTAAAAGTAAAAAGAAAGATTTATTAGTAAGATAGGATCAATGGCCAGCAAGACAGCATGAGTGGAACAACCCTGGGGGGTTGCCCTCCACGACATGGCACGGCAGCATGAGTGGAGCAACTATGGGTGGGGGGAGTTGCTCCCAGGATGCCCCAGTTCAGGGGTTTTTGTATCCTTCTCAAGAATGTGGACTGACTTCTTGCACTCAGGCATTAGTTGGTTGGGGAGGGTCTGTCTGGGATCCTCAGGGCTTAAGCTATAGAGGTGCATCTCTTTTGTCTATGCCAACCTAAAGGATGTCCAAGAATAATGGTCTTTGCCTCACTAGGGCAGGAAGGGGGAAGGGAATTTCCCTGTGCACAGCCTGCACAATGCCCATGTTAATAGGTGACTTCTTCTAAGAAGCTTTAAGTGTGCTAGAAGTCAGATTTAAACTAAAAGGAGAAAATCTTTGGGCTTGTTACTTATCCTTGATTGGAACATTTGTAAGTTGGCTGGGAATGTTGGCAGAATAATTTGCTATTCTGTGCCCCAGATCTAGGCACATAGATTTAAATATGGAGTTTGCCAATACAAGTGGGGCAATCGGAACTCAGCCTGTGTTGCTTTAGGCTCTGATCAGTTAATGTCATTCTAGCCGTGCAGATTAGGAGAGGAGGAAAGAAATAACAGGATCATAGAGTTGGGGTCCGTCTGGTGAAGCCTCTGGTCTCCTCAAAATCATACAAATAAAATATATGGGATTACAAAAGAAACCAGTGATATAGAAATCACGATATAGTTCCTCCTCTTCTCCCATTCCCAAGATAATGGATTTGCTAAGATCTACCTAAAGATCCAGTTTAAGAACCTCTGATTTAAAAAGATCAGTGGCTGGACATGGATTCAAATCCTGTCTCTAACAGCTCTGATCTTAGACAAGTTTTTTAACCTGTCTAGCCACCAGCTTCTTCAACTTTAAAATGACAAGGTTGAACTACAGAGTCTCTATCCCTTCCAACTCTAATTGTATGGTCCTGTGGCCTATCAGGAAGGATCCTTGCAGGTAATCCTTCATTTTACAGATGAGAAAACTGAGGTTCAGAAAGGTTGTGCTCTCTGAATATTAAGGGATGATGTTAGAATCTGACCCAGGTCTCTTTTTCTTTTTTAAAAATAAAATCCCTTACCTTCCATCTTAGAATCAATACTATGTATTGGTTCCAAAGCAGATAGGCAATGGGGGTCAAGTGACTTGCCCAGGGTCACACAACTGGGAAGTGTATGAGGTCAGATTTGAATGTAGGACCTCCCGTCTCTAGGCCTGGCTCTCAATCCACTGAGCTACCCAGCTGCACCCCCAGACTCTCTTTTTCTGATGTCTTACATCACTGCTAATTTTTCTGCCTTTTTTTTTTTGTGGGTGGGGCATGGTGCTTTTATAGAAATTTGTGGAGAAACTGAGTATACAGCATTTTCCAAAAGATGTACAAGGAGTAACTAGGTAGCACAGTGGATAGAGCACCAGGCTTAGACCCTGAAGGACCTGAGTTCCAGTTTGGCCTCAGATACTTTTTTAGCTACATGACCCTGGGCAATTCATATAACCCCAAACGTCTGACCTTTACCACTCTTCTGACTTTGAATCAATATTTAGTATTGATTCCAAGACAGAAGAGAAAGGTTTAAAGAAAAAAAAAAGATTCAGTCCCCACTTGAACAATGAAAACTCAAACCCTGTATATGAATGCTGGGGACTGGACTAGAGAAGGGAAAGCGCAGGTGAGGTACCAGGTGGCTACTGTGAAAAGCTTGTCTCAGGAGAGAGTCTTTGGTGACTGCGAATCTTTCCTGGATTTGCGAGGACCTTGTGCCATTTAACCAGTTAATGAGCTGGTCTAAGCTTTCTTTCTGAACCCATTTTTAGGTATAATTAGCTATTCATAGACCAGGGGCAGTTATCTAGGCAGGTGCTTCCTGCCTCCCACCAGCCCCTTGAGCAGGTGTGCTCCTGCTCTGTATCCTCCTGGCGAGGGGACCGAGAGGAACCCAGAATAATGATTAGGTTGTGGTCAAGGGCTGGCGTGGATGGGTGGGGTTGTTGCTGTCTGGCTGATTTAATGGTTGTCATAGCCAAGAGTGACTAATAGGCTTCATAAGCAAAAATACACTTGGGGCAGCGTGAGCTCATAGGCTCCCAGATTCAGAGAAGCCGGGGACATTCAGAATGATCTAGTCTGTTTTATTTTTGTATTTCTATTTTGTAGATAGGGAAACTGAGGAGAGCCGACTTACGCATGTGCCTTTAAAACAGAGCAGCTAGTTTTCCGTGATGCCAAAGGACAGGGGAAGGCAGTAAAGGACATGGGACATGGAAATGATGCCTTCTGCATACAGGGTTTAACTGCCTTGCTGCTCTTGGACCCTTTTTTTTTATTGATTTTGTGTCATGTTTTAAAGTTTTAACAATGTCCTTGGTTTTTATGTCATAGTCTTTCCCCCCTTAATCCTTTCTACCTTGGGGGTGGGGAGGAAGGGAAAGGGAGAGTCTGGATTTGTGGGTTCATTAGTGTAGGGCACTGCTAGGGGAGATCTATTAATGCAGATTGCAATGTTTCTTTCTTTTTTCCTAATTTTTTTGTTTCCATATTTATTCTTATAAGTGAATAATCTTGTAAAACCCAAACAAACATGTGAAAAATCATAGGCTTTTATCTACATTCTTACTCCAACTGTTCTTTCCCTGGAGGTGGATAGCATTCTTTTTCATAAATCTCTCAGAATTGTTCTGGATCATTTTATTGCTGATAGCAGCTAAGTCTTTCACAGTTGATCATTCCTTGATATTTTTGTTACTCTGTATAATGTTTTCCTGGTTCTGTTTATTTCACTCTGCATCAATTCACATAGATCTTTCTAGCAGTCTCTGAAATCATCCTGTTCATCATTTCTTATAGCATGAGTATTCGGATGGCAATGTTTCTACACTGAGTCCTTGGTGACAATGTTTGTGTATTCTGATGCCAATAGCTGGGATGTCAAGGTATATGGAAGGATGATATTTATATTTGGAATATGACATTTATATTTGTAATCATACTTACAGTAACTCAATTATATAGTGTTTAGCATTCTACAAAGTGTTTTCCTCAAAAGACCATTGAATTTACTCTTATTTGATTTGGAGTCATGGGATACAAATTCAAATCTTGACTTACCTAAAGCAGTGGGCCATTGGTCAAATCTTCTTATCTGTCTGAGTCTCAGTTTCCTTGTGTATCAAATGAAGGGTTAGACTGAATATTTCTTTTAAAAATAATTTTTAAATTTATTTTCAACATGCATTAAAATTTTTTTGAGTTCCAAATTCTCTTCCTCCTTCTAGCCCCTCTCCAACCCAGTAATATGAAGGCAAATAATAGGATCTCAGTTATTTATATGAAGTCATACAAAGCATATTTCTATATTATCTGTTTTGCAAAGGAAAAAAATAGGTGAAAAAATGCTTTAATTTGCATTTAGAATTCATCAGTTCTTTCTTGGGAGTTAGCATTTTCCATCATAGATTTTCAGAATCATCTTGGGTCATTGTATTGATCACAGATCAGATAACTGATCATCGTATAATGTTGCTGTTTCTATAGACAATGTTCTCCTGGTTCTGCTCCTTTCACTCTGAATCAGTTTATGGAAGTCTTCCCAGGCTTTTCTGAAAGTATCTTGCTCATCATTTCTTATATAGCACAGTGGTATTCCATCATAATCATTTACCATAACTGTTTGGATTAAATCCTTAATGCTCCTTTTTCTTTTAAATCCAGCGATGGTAGGTAGGGCACTCACAGAATTTGTTCTTGGATAGCAAACTATCTGTTGTCATGTTGAGGAAAGTAATAAGATGTAGGCAGGCATTAGAATCCCTGAGTTTTGTGGGGCAGCTGGGTAGCTCAGTGGATTGAGAGCCAGGCCTAGAGACAGGAGGTCCTGGGTTCAACCCCGGCCTCAGCCACTTCCCAGCTGTGTGACCCTGGGCAAGTCACTTGGCCCCCATTGCCCACCCTTACCACTCTTCCACCTATGAGACAATACACAGAAGTACAAGGGTTTAAAAAATAAAATAAAATAAAATGAATGAATATAGAATCCCTGAGTTCTCTTTCTGGCTCTCCCTGACTAGTCCTGTGACCTTAGACAAATCACTTAGCCTAAGCTAAAGTTTCCTGACCCCAGAATTAAGGATAAAATAAGGCCCTGGCTCACAAATTTAGAGCTGAAAGGGACTAGAGAGGACCTTCTTGCCTGACTCTCCCATTTTCCAGATAAGGAACCTGAGTTTCACAGAAAGTAAAATGACTTATCTAAAGTCACATCTGCCCTTCTTCCTTCATAAGCTGGTTGTGAACCTAAATAATGTAAGTATATTAATGTGCTTTGGAAATTCTCAAGCAATCAACAAGGACAGGGTGATATATTCTGTTTTTACTTTGGGGTTGTAGCCTAGGTTTTTACTATGATGACTGTGGCCTGTGCTGAGCAACTGGTTCTCCAAACCCCTTTTTACACAATAGAAAATGGCCCGGTGATTTGATAGCTTCCAGTTAGCTGCCTACTTTCCTTACCTCTTGGCCCCGCTGAACTCTGCTGTCTCTTTTTGATTTTCTGCTAAATTCTAAAGCTCAATGTGACAAACAGATTCAGATTAAACCCGAGAGGGCCTCTAAGGACCGTGTATCTTCCATCTCTGAATATGGAGGCCATCATCCCTGGTATAGTGGAAAGAGCACGGGGTTTGGAGCCAGAGAACCGGGCTTTGGGGTAAGTCGCTTTTGCCTTCTCATCTGTAATGAGAATGGGTTGGATTAGATAGGTTTCTTTCGTTTCTTTCCAGTTCTGAATCCTACAAGTCCATGAAATGTGTTATTGAATGAATGAACGTAGGAAAAAAGGAATTTACCTCTTAACCAAAGAGGATCCATGTTCCTGGGTGTAGGTTTTTGGTTGGAAGATACATTTTTGATGGGCAGAAGGTTGTTGTTTTAATTTTTGTTGTTCAGTTGTTTTTCAATCATGTCTGATTCTTCATGACCCCTTTCGGGGCTTTCTGGGCAAACATACTAGAGTGATTTGCCATTTCCTTCTCTAGCTCATTCCACAGAAGAGGAAACTGAGGCAAACAGGGCTAAGTGACTTGCCAAGGGTCAGAGAGCTAGTACGTGTCTGGACAGAAAGGCATACTGGTCTATAGAAGGAGATGGCCTGAACCTCTGATTTCACTGGCAGAGGGACTCCCCTAGTGAGAAAACTCCCTCTCCCAATGTATGTAGGTTGGTGTCTTCTTTGCGGTTTGTGATTCTGGAGAACTGCTTAGATTGCTGGGAGGTTATGACTTGCCCGAGGCTTTTATAGCTACTCCGTGTCATGGGTGTGACTCAACGCAGGTTTTTCTGGCTTTGAGGCCAGCCCTGCATCCACTCCAAAAGTGATATAAGGGAGGAGGGTTAGCCTTGGGATCAGAGAGGCTGGGGTTTACTATGATCAAGTCAGTTTGGTTATTCTGCATCTTAGCTCACTTATTGGTAAAAAGAGAGGGTCAGGTTAGACCTCTAAGGGCCATTTCTAGGTTTCTGTCATCCTTAATCAATGAACTAATCAGTGCCCCAGGTAAGTTTTTTTACCTATAAGGCTCAGGTGAGTTGACAATCTGTATCAATGGGGGTCGTTCCCACACAGGGAGTTCCCATAGTAAAGAAACCAAGAGTTCAGCTTTGGGAAAAACCCGTCCCTCAAAAAAATCTATTCAGGACTAACCTGTAAAGTCACTTAACAAGAATGAATTCTAGACGTTTGGCATAAAGTAAGACGAATTGTTTGCTTTAATTTTTAAAAGTGGAATATTTTAATGTCTCTGAAAGCTGATTTTTCAGATATTTGTGTTCCAGGCGAACAGTTACTTAGAAAACCCCAATCCACAGTGATTCCCAAACATCCATGTAATCAGGAATCGCAACTTTTTTCAACATCTTTAGAATAAAAGAAAAAACTAATTTTTAAACCACAGTAGGCAGCCAGGCGGGTCGGATTGAGTTCCTTCCTCTTGGGCACTGGATAAAGAAGTTATCACAGGTCAGTAGCATGGCTAGACGTCAGCTAGGACAAGGGAGAAAGGGGAGAAGGAGGAGGAAAAGGCCAGCGTAACCCGCAGACTGGATTGTTTAGTCCTGAGTAATCGACAGCTGACCGACGGTACCTCCAGGGGGAGGGCCAGGTGGAGGGAACACGTTCCGGGCAGGTAAGCCTTTTTATCCTGGTCAGGCTCCTACTGACAGACTTATAGCTAGTTTGGGGAAATCATCAGGCCCACACTGCCTTTTACTGTGCTCATCAGATTTGTAATAATAATAATAATAACTATTTATATATAGTATTTATTTTATATAGCATTGTAAGATTTACAAAGTGCTTTACACATACTATGCCATTTCAGTCAATCAATAAACATTGATTAAACCCCTACTATGTGCCAGGCATGAGGCTATGTGCTGGGGATACTAAAAGGGGCAACCTGCCCTCAAGGACCTTACAGTCTTAGAAGATAGATGCTGCTATTATTATTTCCCAGATGAGGAAACTGAGGTTGGAGAAGTTAAGTAACTTGGCTCAGGGTCCTTTAGCTAAGTGTACGAGGTAGGTCTTGAACTAGGGGTCTTCCTGACTCCAAGCCCAAGACCATCCATTACATGGTCCAACTAACTCACCCACTCTGCCTCTGATACAGTCTTTTTTTTTTTTTAAACCCTTAACTTCTGTGTATTGGCTCCTTGGTGGAAGAGTGATAAGGGGGGTAATGGGAGTCAAGTGACTTGCCCAGGGTCACACAGCTGGGAAGTGGCTGAGGCCGGATTTGAACCTAGGACCTCCTGTCTCTAGGGCTGACTCTCAATCCACTGAGCTACCCAGCTGCCCCCTTCTGATACAGTCTTGTTCCCTTCCCACCTCTCTTGTCTTCTTGCCCTTTAATCCTTCCTATGCACCCTGTCATCAGTAACATTAGCCTTCCTATTGTTCCTCAAATATTCCACTCTATTTCCCACCTGTGCACCTTTGCCCTCGATGTCCCCTGCACTTAGAACACTTCCCCTCTTTGCCTGGGTCTCCAGGCTTCTCAGATTTCCTTCAGAACTCAGCTCAAGCTTTGCCTTCTGCAGGAAGCCTTTCCCCGTAGTCTCTCTCTCCTCTCCCCCATCCATTCCTTGCCCAATTGCTGTGATGACATACCATACCCATCCTGACTGGCTCTCTGTTTTCTTCCCCATTTTGTAGGTAGGGGCCATATTTTTACCTTTCTTTGTGCTCCTGGGCCTTAACCTAGTGCTTAACACACAATAGGGGCTTAATAAATGCTTATTGCCTGAGTCATTGATTGTTTGAGAACAAGGCCACTGAGATCCTTTCTTCTAGCTTTGTATTTCTTTTTTTTTAAACCCTCACCTTCCATCTTGGAGTCAATACTGTGTATTGGCTCCAAGGCAGAGGAGTGGTAAGGGCTAGGCAATGGGGGTCAAGTGACTTGTCCAGGGTCACACAGCTGGGAAGTGTCTGAGGTCAGATTTGAACCTAGGACCTCCTGTCTCTAGGCCTGGCTCTCAATGCACTGGGATACCCAGCTGCCCCCTAGCTTTGTGGTTTAAAACCATGCTTCACCTGGAAGGACCTAGGGGTAAATCAAGGAAATATCTAGTATCTCTAATGGATTTGTTGTTCAGTTGTTTCAGTCATGTCTGACTCCTTTTGACCCCATTTGGGGTTTTCTTGGCAAAGATACTGGAGTGGTTGGCCATTTCCTTCTCTAGTTCATTTTACAGATGAAGAAACTAAGGCAAACAGGATTAAGTGACTTGCCTGAAGTCACACAGCTAGTAAGTGTCTGAGGCCAGATTTGTACTTGGAAAAGATGAGTCTTCAAATGACTCTAGGTCTGGCACTCTAGTTACGGTGCCACCTCTCCTGAATTAGCAGGTTGCAAAGGAGGAGTGCCTTGGACCCAGTAGGAGAAGGACTGATGTACATGTGTGCTCTGCCATATTTTTTTCCCTAGTATAAAAAAGGAAAGAAATGTTTTCCCCCTTATACTAGCTCCTCAATTTTGCAATATTTTCCTTGGGTGGGTGATTTGGGAGTTGGGGCTCAAGAAGACCACTTGGGATGTTCTAAGATAGAAGAGTGGCAAGGTCTAAGCAGATAGAGTTAAGTGACTTTTCCAGGGTCACACAATAGGAAGTGTCTGAGCCCAGATTTGAACCCATATCCTCTCGATTCCAGGGCTGGCACTCTTATTTACTGTCTTACCTAGCTGTAAGCTCTATGTCCAGCTTTTCAAAGGGCCAGAGAAGCTACTGGTGTGGTCACTTTTTGATTCTTATGGGAGAACATTGAGGTAACAGATGACAGGGTCTTGCTACATATGGGGACTCTTCCAAGAACATTTGGCTGAGGGCTAGCCCCGTGGCTCAGCTACAACCCAGTTCTTTCATCTCTTAATTCAGTCCATTGTTACAGTGATTGACTGTAAAGTGTCCAGAGACAGACCCAGTCATATGGCTTGTGTTACAACAAAAGCTATGCAACTGCCATCTTGTAACTGGCTCAGCAGAGAGCATTGTTTCCATTGGCCAGCTGCCAATGGAAAGAGTGGAGTGGAGTGGCGCCCCTCTTGTTAGCAAATATTTATCAAGCGCCTACTATGTGCCAGGCACTAAGTTAAACACTGGAGATAAAAAAAGAGGGAAAAGATAGTCCCTGCCCTCAAGGAGCTTGCAGTCAAATTGGAGAGACAACAAGCAAACAAATATGTGCAAATAAGCTATATTCAAGATAATAGGAACTAATAAGAGAGAGAAGGCACTAGAATTAAGAGGGGCTGAGAAAACTGTGGTTGAAACGTAAAGGAAGCCTGGGATTGAATTCTCATGGACTTCGCCAGTGTACCTCGCCAGGAACCTCTCCCAGACCATCCCATCTTTCCTCTTAGCTTGGCTACTACTGTTGTGTCTTGCTTTTTCTCTTTGGAGAGGAGATTGTGGGTAAAAGATGCAGATTGGTGAATGAATTGGCAGGAACAAAGGTTTATTGGGTTGGGATGCTGTATGGTTATGGATGAAGTGAGTAGAGATGTTTAACTCCTCCCTGCTGGGAGTGTGTGTGTGTGTGTGTGTACATATACTTAATATAAATACTTATTGATTGACCTACAGAAGTCCTGATGGGTCACTGTATTGTCCAGAGTTTTGAAGTCTTTCGAACTTGGTGAGTGTAATGAAGCTTTCACCTTTGGCGACTCTTCAGGACTATTTACTAAGAGGTAGAAAGGATTGGAATAGGTGTGAGTGGAGGGAGTATTTGCTTTGATGAGGCTCTTGAAGATGAGAAACTGTGAAGATGAGGTGGAAGAGCACAGGATAGAGTGATGAGCTGGGAGTGTCTTGTGGGATAACAATAAGGAGGTCAGTGTAGCCAGATCATGGGAAATGGAAGGGAATTAAGTTTAACATTGGAAAGATAGGTGGGCCCAACTTGCGAAGAGCTTTAAACAATAGACAGAGTATTTGATATTTTTTATATCACCTAGAGATACATAGATAGAGCTAGAGAGCCACTGGAATTTATTGAGTGGGAGGTAGGAAGGGCGGAATGTTGGAAATGGCATGGTTAGACTTCAGCTTTAAAGCAGATGGATTTGGCAGCTGAGTAGAAGACCAATTGGAGAGGGAAGTGACAAGCCAAACAGACCCACCAGCAGACTATTGTGATATTTGAGCTGTGAGTCGATGAGGGTCTGCGTCAGGGAGTTGGAAGTATCAGAGAAGAAAAGAAAAAGAATTCAAGAGATGTTGTGAAAGTAGAATAGACTTTGTTTGATCTCCAAGGCATCTCTCCTGTCCATTTCCATCTCTCCACTCACTTGGCCAACACTATTTCAGGTCATCATCATTTTTTGATTGCAAAATAGCATTCTAATTGACCTTTTTTTTTCTCTTGTCTCTCCTTTCTCCCTTGTCCAATCCATCTCTATCAGAGCTGCCAAATTGATATTTCTCATGCCCCAAATATGAGTACTTCACCTTCTTCCCCCCAGATACTCTAGGACCATGTTGGTGAACCTATGGCATGAATGCCAGAGTGAGGGGGGGTGCTCCCTTCCCCTTCTCCACAGTGCCTGAGGACATCAGCCATCCTTCTGCCCAGCAGCCCAGTGGGAGTGCTTCCTCCCTCCTCTGTCTGGGTGGCTCACATGTGGTGTGAGGGTGAAATCTGGGCACTTGGTCTCTAAAAGTTTTGCCATCACTGCTCTAGGGTCTCCCTGTTACCTCCAGGATCAAATATAATTTCCTCTAGTCAAGAATCTTCCCTAAAACCTCTAGTATTAAATACACACTACTCTGTTTGGCACTTAAAGTCCTTCATACTCGGTGCCAACTTATCTGCTAGAGAACTTGAGTGGGGATGGGATCATTTTGTAGTGGGATGAGCCTTGAGGAGGAGAAAGCCTCTCCAGTCTCGAGTAGGAGAAAGAAAGAGAATGAGAGATGATGTCAAGGAGTTTTGGGATGAAGGAAATAAGAAAAGAGGGAATTCACATTGAGAGGTCTCAATTTTTGAAGGCAAAGTCAGAGACAGAAGAAGAAAGGGGAAGGAGGGAGAGAAAGGAGAAAGAGAAGATGGGGAGGTGTTGGGAATATTGGGAGTGAGGAGAATCAATTAAGAAGGAATAAATGGATCGCCTTGCTGCAGTACACCCCAGTTGAGGTTGGAAAGCATGAACATACAGTTTCCTCAGTCATGAGATCTTTTCAGCTGCTCATGAGTAGGACTGGGAAAAACAGACAGCTGGAAGCTTTGGCAGGAAGAGTCAGGATAGGAAAAAGGGGCAGCGGTTCAGAAAGTAAAGGACGACATGGGTTGAAATGGCTGACTCTTGGGTTGAGATAGAAAAGAGAAGTCAGAGGAATGATGGCCCAAAAAATTCTTGAGGGCTGGAGAGATTGGAAGTCTCAAAGGAAGCAAAGAATAGATTCAGGAGGGATGAAGAATAGAGAGATGGAATGATAAGATGTATGGGAGCTAAGATCAAATATTTATTTTTGCACATTATAAAAAATTGTGGCCTGAGAAAGTATGGAAAGAGAAATTGTATTGGTTCTAAAACTGAGCGTAAGCCTAGACTCTGGAGGAAATTAAATCACCCGCCTTACCCTTCTGTTATTTTATTTATTTTATAAATTGTCATTAATAAAATTTGAAATGTTTTCTAAAAGGTAGCATTTATAATTTGATAATAAAAAAAACAAGGACTGGAGGGACAGCTAGGTGACTCTGGTTTGAGAGCCAAGCCTAGAGATGAGAGGTCCTGGATTCAAATTTGGCCTCAGATACTTCTTAGCCATGTGACTAGGCAAATCACTAAACTCTCAATGCCCCTTACCACTCTTCTGCCTTAGAACCAATATGTAGTATTAATTCTAGGATTGAAGGTAAAGGTTTAAAAAAAAAAACTACAAAAAAACAACTGCTTTGGGTTGGCCTTAAGGATCTTTCATCTGTAGCCAGATTTCTGGACCACTAGGAAGATAGGCCCATTGTTATACACAACTTTGAGGTGAATGGGTTAATTGCGAATTACCCCTATCTGGGGCTATTTGATGATAGACAGTTTGGTTTTTGGCAAAATGCTTGGAGATGCTTCAGAATTTGCATAGTGATTTGTCTACAGGCAGCTAATCATCCTTCCTTCCTTCCTTCCTTCCTTCCTTCGTTCCTTCGTTCCTTCGTTCCTTCCTTCGTTCCTTCCTTC
>NC_058134.1:39247874-39273399 GCF_016433145.1 Gracilinanus agilis
CTTCTTCTTCTTCTTCTTCTTCTTCTTCTTCTTCTTCTTCTTCTTCTTCTTCTTCTTCTTCTTCTTCTTCTTCTTCTTCTTCTTCTTCTTCTTCTTCTTCTTCTTCTTCTTCTTCTTCTTCTTCTTCTTCTTCTTCTTCTTCTTCTTCTTCTTCTTCTTCTTCTTCTTCTTCTTCTTCTTCTTCTTCTTCTTCTTCTTCTTCTTCTTCTTCTTCTTCTTCTTCTTCTTCTTCTTCTTCTTCTTCTTCTTCTTCTTCTTCTTCTTCTTCTTCTTCTTCTTCTTCTTCTTCTTCTTCTTCTTCTTCTTCTTCTTCTTCTTCTTCTTCTTCTTCTTCTTCTTCTTCTTCTTCTTCTTCTTCTTCTTCTTCTTCTTCTTCTTCTTCTTCTTCTTCTTCTTCTTCTTCTTCTTCTTCTTCTTCTTCTTCTTCTTCTTCTTCTTCTTCTTCTTCTTCTTCTTCTTCTTCTTCTTCTTCTTCTTCTTCTTCTTCTTCTTCTTCTTCTTCTTCTTCTTCTTCTTCTTCTTCTTCTTCTTCTTCTTCTTCTTCTTCTTCCTCCCCTTCCTTCCTTCTCTCCTTCCCTTTTTCTTTCCCCTTCCCCCTTCTTCCTTCCTCTTCTTTCTTCTGTAAATTCTTACCTTTTGTCTTAGAATCCTAAATTACAGTTTCAGTTCAGAACAGTAAGGGCTAGGCTGTTGGGATTAAGTGACTTGCCCAGAGTTACTCAGCTAGAAAGTGTTAGATTTGACCCCAGGATTTCCCATTCCCAGACCTGACTCTCTACCCACTGGGTCACCTAGTTGTCCTCTCAAATGCCATTCTCAAGGTTGAGAGGAATCTTTTCCTCTAGTCTCCATGGTTGTATTTCTTTCATAAAGATCATAAATTTGGAGTGGGAAGGGATCTTAACATTTCTTCATTCTAATCCCTTCATTTTACAGAGAAGGAATTTGAGTTCCATTGAGGATAAGTGACTTATCCAGGGTCATGCAGCTAGTAAGTATCTGAGACAGGACTTGAATTTGAATTCAGGTCTTCCTGACTCTAAATCCAGCGCTCTTTGCCATTGTATCTTTCAAGGAAAAATTCTCATTACACATACCAAACCCAAGGAATGGGAACAGGAGGCGAAATACTGGAGACACAGCACACTCTCACAAAAGGTCATTTCTTTTATGAGACCTTAGGATTTTCTTTTTTTAGGATGAGGGTTGTCCTAGAAAATCTGGACTGTACCTATTTGGAGATCTTCCTTGGGCCTTGGGGAGGGGTGCCAAAAGAGTGCAGGAGCTGAATTTCAACATCAATCCTATTAAATTGCATACGAGAGAGAAAATTCTAAGTGGACAAGTTGTATCTCGGTGACCTGCCTCCCTATGGCAGGGTGTTAGGGGGCTTTCTGGCCATGCTTTCTTTTACTCCCTATTTTTCTTTTTGGGGTTTTATGGAAACTTGGCCCATTAGAGAATAACTGAGCTCTCCCTTGAGAACTTTTGAGTCTATCTGGTTAAGCTAAGTCAAACTTGGCATCCATCAGAGGTAGGAATTCACCTGGCCTGAGTTCTAATTCAACAAATACTTATTCAACAGATATTTATCAAGCACTTACTATGTGCCAGGTGCTCTGCTAGTTGCTGAGGATATGGAGAACGTCCCTGGTCTTGGGGAGCTTCCATCCGTTCTGTTGGTGGGGTTACATATACAACATGGACATAGTTAAGAAAACATAAGATCTTTTCAGGAGGAAAAGAGCCCCGGGAGGGTCAGGAATGGCCTTGCCTAGAGTTTAGTGCTGAAGCTATGCTCTGGTACCCTAGACCCAGAGAACCAATGAACAGCGGCGTGGAGGCAGGAGATGGGGAGTAGCCAGTTGGAAGCTGGTCTGATTGGATCAGAGAGTGTATGAAGGTGAAATAAGCCTGGGAAGGGAGGTAGAGGCAGATTAGAGGACTTGAAATGCCAGGCTGGGGAGTTCATGTGTCAGGTCTTTCCAGGATAAACCCAGTGGCTCTAACAATCTCTTGAAATAATATCCCCATTATCGCCTTACATTTTGTGCTCTTGTTATATTAGGCTATCTCGTTTGGTCCTTTAAATGAACTAATCAATGATAATTAATGTTAACATAATAAACACATCAATAACAATCTTAATATTATCAACATTAATATTATTAATAGGAATAACATTAATATGAATGATATGATTAGTTAATATTGGTATGTTGGTTATAATATTACATATTAGCTACTGATTAATCATTCCGGTTTTCCTGTCTATCGCTTGTTTGTCCATTTCTGTTTGCTTGAATTGTCTCTTCCGTTAGACTGTAAGCTCCTTGAGGGCACAGACTGTCTTTCGCCCTTTTTCTGTAACCCCAGCACTTAGCACCGGGGACAAGCTATTCTATCCCATATCTCAGATGAGCAAACTGAGCACCATTAAGCAATCTGTCCGAGGGTACAGAGCCGTCTAGGTGAAGTACGGTACCCGGGAGCTGGATCCTTTCCATCCCAGCCCATGTTCCTTGTTCCTCTCTTTTTCTTCCTCTTTCCAGGCTGTCTGGAATTTGCCTGATTTAATCTAGCTGGTTTTCCCGTAGCCAAACAAAAGGGATATTTTCATAAACCCTCTTCTCTCTAGCATCTGAAGCCCAGAAATACTGGAACAGGTAGGGTGTGTAATCTCTCTGCAGTGCTCTGACTGAATGAATGGCTCTCACAGCCTGATCTACCTAATGGATGTGACATAGTTTTTAGATTTGAAAATCTGAAACTTTATCTTGGCAGGCAGGATCCCCGGGATGCCGACTGGAAAAAAATTAAAAAAAAAAAATTAAAAAACTGGTTGGTGGCTTTGGAGCTCAAAAAGATTTTATTTTATTTTATTTTTTGGTGAGGGATAAGAGATCTGTCTGTTCTCCTGAGCAGGCTTGGGCCCAGCTACTCCCTCTACGTGCCATATGGAGACCAGCTGCAGCCTCATCGAGACTAACGCTTCATGCCCGTAGATGCCCATTCTAATCTCAGTGCACAAATTA
Source organism: Gracilinanus agilis (assembly GCF_016433145.1). Taxonomy (NCBI): domain Eukaryota; kingdom Metazoa; phylum Chordata; class Mammalia; order Didelphimorphia; family Didelphidae; genus Gracilinanus; species Gracilinanus agilis. Next base: position 39,250,910 of record NC_058134.1, read on the forward strand.
GCCTGCAATGACATCATCCCATGGCTGGTGTCTTGCGCTAGAAAGGAGGCTGTAAATTGCAGATGGGTTGGTGACAAGCATTGGCTTCTTAGACCCATAAAGAAAGATTTAAAGACATTTTTTTTACTGCTTAGGTTTAAGCAAACCTTTATCACACGCACAAACAAATCTTAGTCACTGGTGTCTGGCGTAAACAGGGTTTTATTTCCCAGGACAGAAATTTCTCTGGAGATATTCCCCATACCTTGACTGCTCTGCCCCCCTCATTTCTTCCATCTCTTCGAATTCCTGGCTTCCTTCAGAACTCCGTTCAGATTCTGCCTTCTATAGGAGATCTTTGCCAGGAGTGTGCTGGACCCAGCTCATACCAGCTGGTTGTTAAATTTTCAGTGTGAACATTTACACCTCAGAAACCAGAAAATGCTACAAATCAGGGCTTGAGTTACTGTTTTGCTGATTGTCTGGACTTAAGAAAGTGATGGAGTAGATGTTAATAATGCAGGTTAAACTGAAAAGTATTTAATGAGCACCTCATTTAATCAATCATTTATTTTATTCACTTATTCACTCATTTATTTATTTGTTCATTCATTTACTCATTTATTCATTTATGTATGTATGTATTTGTTCATTCATTCATTCATTCATTTATTTAAAACCCTTGACTTCCCTCTTGGAGTCAATACTGTGTATTGGCTCTAAGGCAGAAGAGTGGTAAGGGTAGGCAATGGGGGTCAAGTGACTTGCCCAGGGTCACATAGCTGGGAAGTATTGAGGACAGATTTGAACCCAGGACCTCTTGTCTCTAGGCCTGACTCTCAATCCACTGAGCTACCCAGCTGCCCCCATGAGTACTTTTTTTTTTGAGAGCTAATGCCAGCACTCCCTCCAGACCTTTCCTTCTTTCCTCCTCTCCTCCTCTCCTCTCCTCTCTGTCCCTGAAATTGTCTTGTTTTTAGGAGCATAGGTTCATAGATTATCCCCATTTTACAGATAATAATAATAGCAATAGTGAACATTTATAGAGAGCTTAAAGGGCTTAACAATGATCTCATTTGATATAACAACTTTGGGAGAAAGGTGTTCTTATTATTCTTACTTCATAGTCAAGGAAACTGAGGCAGACAGTTTAAATGACTAACTCGGGGTCATATAACTCATAAGTGTCTGAGGCTGGACTTGAATTCAGGTCCTTCTGTCTCCAAGCCTGACACTCTGTCCACCATGCCAACCTACCTGCTTAAGACAGTAGTGGATAGTACAGTAAATAGAATGCTGTTACTTATTTACCTTGTTATGTGTCTCATATACATTGTCTCCTTAATAAAATGTAGTCCTTGAGGGTAAGAACTGTTTCTGCATCTCTTAGCACAGTGCCTTACAAGGGCACCTAATGAATGCTTGCAGTCAAGTCAACAAGCATTATTAAGTGCCTGCTGTGTGCCAAGCACTGTGCTAAGGAATGGGGATACAAAGGCAAAAGGCAGCCTCTCCCCTTAAGGAGCTCACAGTCTAACTAGAGAGACAGCCCCAAAACTATTAGACACAAAATAAATGTTTACAGGAAAAATTGGAGATAATCATCAGAAGGAAGGAACTAACATTATAGGAGATTGAGAAAAGCTTCCTGTAGAAGGTCAGATTCTAGTTAAGGAAGCCAGGAGGTGGGGATGAGGAGGGAGAGCATCCCCGTAAATGTAGGGAGTTGGGAGATGAAGAATCTTGTGCAAGGACTAGCAAGGAGGCCAGGGTTGCTTATAGATTGACTGACTTGGAAGTCAGATAGACCTGCATTCAAATCCTTTCTTTGACTCTAGCAGGATGACCCACAGCAAGCCACTTATCCTCTCTTGGCCTCAGTTTCCCTCTCTTGGCCTCAGTTTCCCTTTTACAGAAACCATTATATTTCCCATATAATGGTTTCTGTAAAAGGAGGGAATTGGACTAGCTGGCCTCTAAGGTCCCTTTCAGGCCTAGTTATAGGGTTCCAGATCTTGAACCTAGGTCCTCTGATTACAATCCTTTGGTTTTTCTGTGTTCTTTGAGAAGACATAATTATCTATTTAGCTTAATCAGGGAGGTGGTTAGGATTGCACTTAACTCTGAGCCCCTTTTGGGTGGCTATTGTGAGAATTTGGATGAGTGCCAATGACACTTTACTGTGGGCAACATGAGGTCTGCACTTAAAGGGGAAAAAAGCTGATGTTGAGCTAAGCCTTGTGGAAGCTCGTCTCAGATCTATGCAGTGCCTCCTTGGTGGTCAGACACAGAGGGCTGCGATGCTGCTGTTTGGCGCTGTCATTTGTATTTACTAACAAAAAACTTCCTTTGGTTGGAAAAAAAAAAAAAAAGCAGAGCCAGTGAGCTCTTCAGGAACCAAACTGAGTCATTGCTATGGTTCATAGATTTGATGGTCTGGGCAATGGATGTCTTCCTTCTTCCCTTTCTCTTTCTCTCAGACTCTCCCCACCCCCACCTCCAAATTCTTCGGCTTTATGATATTGCCTGAAAAGAATTTTCAGGCAGGATGCTTTCTGAGCAGTACAAAGCTCTCTTGGGTTATATAACTAGCTGCCAGAGAGCGAGCTTCAGGGGAGTGGGGGCGGTGGCAGGCTTTGTCTCTCAATTTTTGTCATATGCTCTCTCCATAAATTTTAATTATAAACTCAAAGTTGGCTATTTTAGAGCTGTTACTGGAGAAACACAAAGGCTTTTCTTGGGTCCTCACTCTGTCTGTCTCCTCTGATTTTGAAGACATCCCAGTTAACTATCTTGTGAACTCTTTCCCCTCCTCCTCGAGCCCCCTAAGCTTTGGGTTCATGCAGACTGATTTGGAAAGCTCCGTTTTGTCCACTGGCCAACTGAGAAGGCTGTTCTGAGGAATGTTTTCAATTTGCGTTCCTAAGTAGGAAACCAACAGTAATTAAGTGGAGTTCTGTTTTTTTTTTTGTTTGTTTTTGTTTTTTATGAAAACAGCCATTAGTGAACCTTTGTTAGGGGCCTTCCTTTGGCCAGATGTGTCTGATTTTCCTCCTTCTGTAACAGAAGAAGCAAAAGAATCTGACCTAATGGAAATAGGGAGCTTTGCCATCTGGGGGCTTCTAACAGGTATCTGTATCTTAATAATCTGGGATTCCGGCCAGTGCGTTTAACTTAATAATCATGTAAACCATATATCTTCCTCCTCTGTTTAAAACCAATCAATAAACATATATTAAGCACCCACTCTGTGTTGGGCACTCTACTTAGCATTGGGGATACAAAAAGAACAGCCCCTGCTCTCAAGGAGCTTATAGCTTAATAGGAGAGACAACATGCATCCAAATATGAACAGGAAATAATTGAGAAAACCGAGAGTGAGATATTTCTGGAGCAGGGTAGCCTAACAGATTATGCCAATCTTGGCATTATGAAGACCTGGGTTCAAATCTCCATTATGTGACTTTGAGCAAATCATCTCACCTTTTTTTTTTTTTTTTTTTTTTTTTTTTTTAAATTTTAAACCTTAACTTCTGTGTATTGACTTATAGGTGGAAGAGTGGTAAGGGTAGACAATGGGGGTCAAGTGACTTGCCCAGGGTCACACAGCTGGGAAGTGGCTGAGGCCGGGTTTGAACCTAGGACCTCCCATCTCTAGGCCTGACTCTCAATCCACTGAGCTACCCAGCTGCCCCCTCATCTCACCTCTTTTAAGCCTGGGCATCTTCATTTGTAAAATGAGGGGTTATTAATAGGGTCTCTTCTACCTTTAAGTCTGCCACCTGAGTTTATCTCCTACCTTGCATATTTATTAGTTGTGTAGACATGGGCAAGACCCTCTGAGTTATCAGTTATTGTAAGTGAATTTGGAAAAGGGAGTTACAGGTCCTTGAGGCGTTGCCATTTTAAAAATACTGCCCAGAGGGAAGTTAAGGGTCAGAAACACAAGGAGTCTGGAAAGGAAGGGAAGAGTGATCAAGGCTGACCGCCATTACTACCAACTTTGGGACTCCCAAATTGTTTCCTTTGGCTTTGACTTCTAGTGATTTCAGTATCATATTTCTCACTCTGCCCAAATGCCTTAGGAAGAATCGCACTCTCTGTGATGAATCAAGAAGTATAAAAAGTGCTTTAAATGAATAAGATCAAAGCTCATTGAGCGAGGACTAGAAGGGGCCTTAGAGATCAGCTAGTCATCTTTTTAAATGCATAAAATAAAATATATGGCATTATCAGAAAATGAAGTGAACAAGAGTTTTCTGGACCTCAGGTTAAGATTCCCTTCATCTAGCCCAGGGGTCTGCAAGCTATGGACTCCCTGAAAGGTCCAGCTGTCTTGTTTTGTAAAGAGGAAATGGTGACCTGGAGAAATTTTAGTGACTTGCCCAAGGTCATGCGGCGGATAAATGATGTAGCCAATATCCATTTCTGGCTCCTCTGATGTTCCATTTCTTGTTTGCCCCAGTTCTTTCTTTCTTTAAAAAAATGTTAAGTTTTATTGATGTGTTTTGGCTACATATTATAGTGTCACTTCTGTTTTGTGTGTTTTCTTATAACAAAGTAAAACAAATGAAGTAAAATGAATAATTCACTGACCCCATCTGAAAGTGCACTCAGCAACCCATAGCATAGTCCATAGCAACCCTCCACCTCTCTATTGAAAAAAAAAAAAAGAACTTAACAAATATATTTTATCTCCCTCCTCCTTCCCTCCTTCCATTGAGGAGAAAAAAGAATGGAGAGGCAAATTTCTTGTAACAAATATGCCTAATAAAGCAAAAACATTTGCTCAGGCATCGAGGTGGTTCAGTGGTTAGAGAACCAAGCCTGAAGATGGGAGATCCTGGGTTCAAATTTGCCCTTAGAAACTTATTTAAAGTTTAAATTTAACTTATTTATTAAATTTGCTCTTAGAAACTTAGTCTCTTAACCCCCCATTGCCTAGCCCGTACCATTCTTCTGCCTTAGAACCCATACACAGCATTGATTCTAAGACAGAAGGGTTTAAAAAAAAACACAAATCAAAACATAAAACAAATCCATCTCCTTCTTTGGACCCAGCATCAGACATGCTAATACACATACATATTAATTAATTTATGTGTGTGTGTGTGTTTTTCTGGAACTATATTGCGTCTTCCTAGTAGAATGTAAGCTTCTTGAGGGCAAGGACAAGTTACACTTTGGCATTTACATCCCCAGTGTATCCCAGGGCCCCATTACAGGCACTTAATAAATTTGCTTGTCTATTTGTTTTCTGACTATAATGCCTATTCAACTTCAGAAGGTGGTTGGAAAGAGAAAATGAGATAATAGATGGGAAAGATTTGTAGGGGAGTAGCTGGGTGGCTCAATGGATTGAGAACCAGGCCCAGAGATGGAAGGTCCTGGGTTCAAATTTGACCTATGACACTTCCTAGCTGTGTGACCCTGGGCAAGTCACTTAAATGCATTGTCCCACCCTTACTGCTCTTCTGCCTTAGAACCTATCTATACATAGTATAGTTCTAAGATGGAAGATAAAGATCTTAAAAAAAGTAAGTACTCCAAAACATTTAATCTCTATACAATTGTAATGGAAGAATAATAATGTCACAGATAAGGTAGCTCAGGCCCCCAGTACAGGAAGTGTGCATGGTCATTTAAGAGGTTACTTAGAGGGGGCAGCTGGGTAGCTCTGTGGATTGAGAGTCAGGCCTAGAGATGGAGGGAGGTCCTGGGTTCAAATCCGGTCTCAGACACTTCCCAGCTGTGTGACCCTGGGCAAGTCACTTGACCCCCATTGCCCACCCTTACCACTCTTCCACCTAGGAGCCAATACACAAAAGTTAAGGTTTTAAAAAAAAAAAAAAGAGAAGTTACTTAGATGCCTAATTTGGGGCCACCACAAAGGTAAGGGGAAACAGTGACGAGAAATGAGAGGAGAATGGGAGAGAGAGAAGGAAATGGGAGCCATGCCTGGAGGTTCAGCAAACAGGTAGCATGAAGTGAAAGAGTAGAGTAGAGAGTTCAGGAGTGGCGATACCGCTTCATCTCCCCATCATGCCAGAGAGAACCAGGGCATAAGAAGGCACAAAGTCGAGGAGTCTGAACTCGAAGGGACTTCAGCATCCATCCAGTCCAAGTCACATCTGAATGCCTTTCTCTGCACGCGTGTATCTATCATGCATTCCTAACGAGGGGGTCCCTCCAGCCTGGGTTTGAAGACCTCCATTAAAGGGTAGCCCCAAGATCTCTAGAGGAAGCCCATTTGCTTTTGGAAGGCTCTGATTATCTTGAAATTTGTTCCGAAATTAAATTAAAATCTCTTCTTTGCTGCTTCTTACTCCCTCGTTCTGCCCTTCGGGGCCAAGCCGAAGAAAGCTAATCCCTTTTCTGTGTGACAGCCCCTTAGATATTGGAAAGACAGTTCTCATATCCTGCCGGGCTCTTAAAGCTCTCTCCCTCCAGGCGAAACCGTTCTTAATTCTTTGAACTGAACCTCAAATGACATGAATTTATAAGAAATGTCCTGAGTTCTGCTTCAATTTGTGATGCTATTAGATCAAGAAGCCTCATTTTCGCATTTAAAGGCTGAGAATTCATGAAGCAGGCATCTTTTTTAGCTTCTGGAATGGGATTAGTTTGACTGTGTGACTAAAAGCATATAACTCCTAATATGGGGACGTTATCGATACCCTGGACCAGTGGTGGCGGCTCTGTGGATTGGGCATGAGGCTTGGAGTCAGGAAGACCTGAGATCAAATCCAGCCTCAGATGCTTCCTAGCAGTGTGACCCTGGACAAGTCACTTAACCCTGTTTGTCTCAGTTTTCTCATCTGTAAAATGATCTGGAGAAGGAAATGGTCAACCACTCCAAGATCTTTGCCAGGAAGACCCCAAGTGAGGTCCCAAGGAGTCAAGACATGAGTGAAATGATGGAACAACAAGAACAGTGGTGTCAAACTCAAATAGAAACCGATCCCTGCACCCCATATTGGCCCAGAATGCCACAAGTTAAATATTTCCCAGTCACACCTTAATTTTAATTTATTAATTAATTAAGTTCAGGCCATTCTCAGGAGTTTTTGTTTTGCTTGTTAATAACCTTTACCTTCTGTCTTAGTCTCAGTTCTAAGATAGAGGAGAGGCAAAGGCTTGATCCCAGATGTTTCCTTCTGGTTGTGGATCTAAGTTTCTCCTTTGCAGTTTTTCTTGAGATCCCCCTTGCTTCTCTCCCTTCTTGGCCCCTTCTCCCTCCCAAGCCCGAGTCCGAAGACCTCGTGGACCTCGCTTCTTTCCCTTTCTGATGACACTTTTAGGCACGACCTCCTCTCCCAGCCTCACTTGACTTTGAGGTAATTTGGATGCCCTCCATTAAGCCCAAATAAATCTTCTAAATCAAACTCAAGGAAACAAGCACTGAGTGTCAAGCCCTGGACTGGTGGGTGATGGTTGGAGACAGAATCTGTCACAGGGTTCTGGCTAGTCACAAAATAGCCATAAGAATGTCAACTTCTAGTCACAAGTCCCAGCTAAGACTCTCCCTCCTAGAACGAGAGTGCTTTGCGCTACGGATTAGCCCCAATTTGTCTTGTTAATATATTGTTTGTACCTAATTCTTTGCACGGTGTCTCTCCCATTAGAGCATAAGCTCACCTGGCTTTGGCTTTCTTTGATGACTCAGTGTGTAGCCCAGCGTCTGGTACTTAATCAGTGTTTGTTTTATGACTTGACAATAGGACCTCAGTTTCCCGAGCTGTAAAATGAGATCCCAGTCTGTTGGTCTGAGCCATTGTGGTGGATTTATGGAAAGGACGTAGACAACCATCAGGAGTGATAAGCCTGTGTGGATGGGTTGTGATCTGTATCATTGATATCTTTGAGATCCCAAATGTGTTGGAGTGAAATGATGGTACTGAATGAGATGGTCTCTGTAGACCCTTCAAGCTCTAGAAGGCTCTGTGTTCATATGGGGACGACCACGTTCTGGAAGGTTTGAAAGACTAGAGAATTCAGGCATAGTGGATAGAGCAGCAGGTCTGAATCAGAAGGATCTGGGTTCAAATCTAACCTCAGACTTTGGGCAATGTACTTAACCCCAATTGCCCAGCCCTTGTTGCTCTTTTGCCTTGGAGTCAATATTCAGTGTTGATTCCAAGACAGAAGGCGAGGGTTTTTAAAACAACCAAATAAAAACTGGAGAATTAAGTCAAAAGGTTGCATATTTATCTAAGAATATGGCACTCAGGGTGGGGAGAGCATGTTGATTCCCTTTTCTGCTCATTTCTTTATTCACTGAATGAAACTGATAGAGCCTCCTGTATGTGTGGGCAGCGAGGTGTATAGAACACTGGAACTGGAGTCGGGGAAAATCTGAGTTCAAATCTAGCCTCAGCTCCTTACTAGCTGTGTGACCCTGGGTGAGTCATATTGAACCCCTATTTACCTCAGTTGCTTCACTGTAAAGTGGGTACACATTAGAAAAGGACATAGCAAACCATTCTAATGTCTTTGCCAAGAACACTCCATGGATTTGTCCATGAGGTCGTGATGAATTGGACATGACTTAATGATAAAATAAAAACAACTCTATGTTTGAGTCATTTAACTCCTATCTGCCTCAGTTGCTTCATTGTAAAGTGGGTACACATTAGAAAAGGACATAGCAAACCATTCTAGTGTCTTTGCCAAGAACACTCCATGGATTTGGCCATGAGGTCGTGACGAGTCGGACTTGATTTAAGGACTAAACAAAACCAACCATATCAGTTTATATGGCACTGTGGGTGACATAACAATGAACAAGACTGTCCTTGCTCTCATGGAGACTGTGGTCTCATAGGAAGGATAAGATAAGTGCACGATAGACCAATAGATAGATTAGATAGCAAAAAAGAATGGAATTAGGGCTGTGGGAGAAGGGTCAAGACAGAGTACTCTGAAGGTTCAGAGGATGGGGAGATCACCTCTTGTTGGGGTGTGGGGTGACGATTGGAAAAGGCTCCATGATAAACCAGGTCCAGGAAGGGCAAGGTTTTGACCAGTGGGGTAGAGACAGGGAGGGAGAGAGAAAGGCATGAACAAAGGACTGGAGGTAGGAAAGTTTAGGATTTCTTCTGGGAGCAATGAGTAAGGAAAAAAGGGGATGTGAACCCGGACAGTTCCGGCCATTGCATAGAGGTCCTTGAATGTCAAACAAAGGAATTTGAATTAAATTTGCTAACAGGGAGTTTGGTTACTGCTATAATAGAGTAATATATCTGTTCTTTGTTACTGTCCAGGAGAGCGGTGGACCTTCTTTGTGACCTGGGTAGTAGATGTACTTGATTACATAGAATAGACGTGTTGTGTTCCTTGAATAGGCTACGGAAATATGGTGTTATTTCTTCCCAGCTACTTGGATTTCATCCTTTGTGTTTATTCTCTTTCTCTTCTCTGCATCCTTACCCAAATGCATGGTGCTTCTGCTCCCTGAGCGCAGGGACTGGGATGCTTTTGCTTTTGAATCTCTAGAGCCTGGGCTAGAGAAGATGGGTACTGTATGGGGTAACCATGGATTGGTGGCACCATTGTTGCTGTCGTGAGCGTGAACAATTGCAAATCCTAGATCAATGAGGCAGTCCCTACTCTTAGGAACTTCCTTCTTTTTCTATATAGGGAGACAAGATGAACTCAGAAGAAATAGCTTAATTAAGGTTCAATCAATGGTTGATTATTATTACCTTTGAATGGGAAAAGGAGAATAAGGCAGTTCTTGAGTTGTTTTCAGTCATATGACCCCATTTGGGGTTTTCTTGTCAAAGATACTGAATCCTTTTACAGATGAAGAAACTGAGGCAAACAGGGTAAAGTGACTTGCCCAGGGTCACGCAGCTAGTAAATGTCAGAGACCAGATTTGAACTCAGGAAGATGGGTCTTCTTGACTCTAAGCCCAGCACTCTATCTACTTTTTATTTAAAGGAAATTCATCCTAGGTTCAAATCCAGCCTCAGACACTTCCCAGCTGTGTGACCCTGGGCAAGTCACTCGACCCCCATTGCCCACCCTTACCACTCTTCCACCTAGGAGCTAATACACAGAAGTTGAGGGCTTAAAAAATAAATAAATAAAGGAAATTCACAGTGAATCCGTTTTGTGTAATTTTTTTTTTGGTTTATTTTTTTTTTTGAGAAAGGAATTAATCAAACCTCTCTCCTCTGTCTCTTTCTCAATTTAGTAGGATTATAGGGTCAGGGCTGATCTGAGTTCCCCCTTTTCTCCCACCTGATTTTTCATGTCCCACATTTGCTCTCTCAAATAGATGTGGGAGATCAGTGAGATGCAACGTCCTCCCGAAACACCAGCCCTCCTGCTCCTAGGGAGGGCCATAGGAAAGGTCTCTTGCATACCTGGAGTCCATGTAGCACAATCCATATCTGAAGGAGCCTCTCCTCTGCAGTATAGCTGACGAGTAGATGTCTTGCCTTCATTTTCAGACCTTGGGGATGGGAAGGACTAAAGATCTAAACTGTAGGGAGGTTTTCCCTGACCTCGAGCCCAGAGCTGCCTCCCTCATCATGCCTTCCCTACTCCTGGGGCCAAGCAGCAGAGGATGATTTTCTCTCCTTTGTGGCAGTTTTTTTCTTCAGTTTTTCTCTTGTACATCCAAATGTTCCTAGATTGGCTTTCCCTAAAGCAGGACCCACTTACTCTCCTTTTCCCTCTCGAATCAAAATGGCATTTGACGAATCTCCTGTCTCCTTGGCCGCAGGATGCCCGCCAGAAGTTCCGCTCTGTTCTGGTAGAAGCCACAGTCAAACTGGATGAGCTGGTCAAGAAAATCGGCAAGGCGGTGGAAGACTCGAAACCTTACTGGGAGGCCCGGCGGGTAGCCAGACAGGTAAGGAATCCTTCTATCTCTGCTGCCCGGAGAATCACCATTTGTGCATGGACCTTTATTATGATTATTTTTTAATCGAAGACACCACCGTTTCTGTTCCTTTAAAGAGAGGGTCGTCATAGGCAGGATTCCTATGATTTTTGTCAGCATCTGTGATGCCCTTGGTATAAGGTAGTCCCTATGCCAAATTGGGACTTATAGTCTCTGTTTTCTGGGGCCTTAAATTTAAAAGACTTGCCCAGGAACCATAAGGTTATCATGTTAAAGCTAGAGGGAATTTTTTTGGCTTTGGAGTCTAACTAATCCCCTCATTTTACAAATGGAGAAACTGAGGCCCAAAGAGGTAGAGTGACTTCTCAAAGGTCTGTGTGGTCAAACCGGAGGGCACTTTATTGACCATCAAATCTAGCTCCTTAATTTTATAAATGAAGAAACTGAGGCCCACTGAGGTTAAACAACTTGCCCGGGATATGCATCCCAATATGTGTCCGAGCCAGGACTTGAGCGTTTAGTCTTCCAGATTTTGAACCAGCTCTTGAATATGTAAAAGTGCTTTTCTACTTAGGATTTAAAAACAAAACAACAAATGAACCTAAAATGGATGTAGCTCTTCCCTTTAAGGAACATGAATCCTTGACATGTGCGATACCAGAAAGAGCCGGAACTTTCTGGACTGTGTTTGCAGCCCTGCCATCCCACTCTTGCCTTCGTCTCCCTGGTTCTCATCACTCGTCCGTCACTGTGTGTGTCCCTTGAGGCTATTAATAGGGCTGGAGGCATTGGCATTTGCATGACCCCAGAGTGGGTACATTTTTGTCATTTGAGTTGATGACCAGATACACTTCCTTTGCAGCTGGGCCCGCTCACGCAGGCAGATGTGAACATACCCCAAGCCACAAGGCTTGTTTTTCTCCCTTTTTTTTTTTTCTAAAAATTGCCTGCCAGACAGAAAGAGGAGGGTTTATTCTTTCAAAACACTCTTGTCCTCTTAATTGAGTTTGGAGTAATTAGTCATTTGACTCCCTTGACATCCAAGGGCATGTTCTCCTACCACCAAGGAGCTCTGGGCCCAAAGTAGTGGAAAAAACCAGAGGAGAATGAGCAGTGGGAGCTGGGAGGTGTGCGGCTGAATCTGTTTATTAATCTCCTTTTCTTGGGGGGAAAAATGACACTTTAAGAAATTGATGGGGTCAGAAAGAAAATGTGATTACTCCTTCAATTTCTGCTTTATTTGCCATGTATCTGTTCAGACAAGTCTTCCTGTGATAACGACAGCTTTTAAGCATTAATCATTGATCTAGGATTGGAAGGGAACTGAGAGAGACCCTCTAGATTGGGCCTCCAATTTTAGAGATGAAGAAACAGGCCCCAGGAGATTCAGGAACTTCCTCGAGGTCATCATAAAGCCAGGGAGTGTCCGAGTCAGGACATGAATTCCAGGATCTCTGATTTCAGAACCTCCTGTACCATGTTGTCTCCCCAAATAGCATGAAAAATGGGAAGTCCAAGCTCCGTGAAGTGCTCTCTGTCCTTAAGAACTTCCAAGCTTTCTATCTAGGGAGTGAAGATGAATAAAGGTGAAACGGTGGTCTTTCGTTGGGAATAAGACTAAATGGGGCATTGCCGCATCTTTTCTTCTCTCTGCCTTTCTTACAGCTTCCCGGCCCTACCATGTAGATTTTGTATATGTGTACATCCCCAGCTTTTTCATTTATATTCAGAATATTCCATTAAGACCCAAACCAATAGGCATTGAGAACTCTTGGAAATTTTCTCTCATGTCCAAGTTGTGAAACTTGTAGAAACTCTAGGCTACTAGGAGGTAAAGATTGAGTGCCAGAGCTGGAATCAGGAAGACTCATCTTCCCAAGTTCAAATCTGGTCTCAGATAGTAGTTGAGTGACCCTGGACAAGTCATTTAACCCTGTTTGTCTCGGATCCTCATCTGTAAAATGAGCTAGAGAAGGAAATGACAAACCACTCTAGATTTTTTTTGCCAAAAACACCCCAAATGGGGTCATGAAGAGTTGGACAAGATTGAAAAGCCTGAACAACAGCAACAAATTCTCCTGTATTCTCCTGTGTGACTCCTAGATGACAGAATGGATTGAGTTCTAGGTTTGGAGACAAGAAGACTTGAGTTTAAATCCTGGCTCAGAGTAGACCTCAAATTCCTCATCTATAAAATTAAAAGGGTTAAACTTGAAGGTCATAAAGGCCCTCCCTGGACACTTATTCATACTTATTAGCTGAGTAACTCTTAATCTTTCTCAGACTCAGTTTCCTCATTTACAAAATGGAGGGACCATATACTATGGCTTTCAAAGGCCCTTTCCAACTCCAACTATGTGATCCTGTGCTGCTTATGTCTGCTAAATATGTTTTTCTTCAGCTCCCTTTCATTTGATTTCCACCCTATGAAAGTTTCTGCTGACTTTTGGCCAAGGGTCTTGGGGTGGCTTTAATGAAGTCCATTCAGTTTCTTAAGTCCATTGCTTTAATTGAAGGAAGGGTGGGGTGCAGGGAAAAAGGCACCCCAAAGCCTCCATTATGCCTGCTTACCTCTTTGAAAGCCAATTAGTCACAGGAGCCTCTTAGGGCCTTTCCCACATATGGGTACTTTTACCATCTGTGTCCTTTAAGGGATATTTTGAGGACAGAAAGGGGGAGGGAGTGTATGGAACCACTAACATGTCCAAAGAGGATGTTTCGAGGACAGAAGGGGAAGCGGATTGAGCCACAGAAATGTTTGAGAATTTGGGGAAAAGTTGAAGGAACTGGGATTGGTTAAGTTGGAGAAGAAAAAAACCAAGGAATGATCTAATGGTGATAATGAGCCATGGCATGGATGAAGGACGTCACCAGAGAGCCACGGGGCCAGAAGACTCATCATCTGGGAAGAGGGAGGCATGACTGGCAGATTGTCCCCAGGTCTTTTGGCCCATCTGCAGTGTTGGGAGATCTTGAGGAAGTCTACCAGTCTGTTGGATGGACTCCCTTAAGAAGGAATTAGCTGGAAGATGCAGAAAAGAGGAGCCTAGGATGGGTCACCATGGATGGGGAAGAGATCCATTCCGGGGCCATTAAGCTTTGACTCACCCGGCTTGTTTCGTGGCTCTCCACCCTGTGCCAACCCAAGAAAATAAAAGCCAGAAGACTCAGCTTAGACTTGAGGAAGAACTTCCCATCCATAAGGGTTGCTCCAATCCCAGAATGAGTTATTGCGGGAGGCTGAGCAATCCTGTTTTTCTAAGTCTTTAAAAAGGAAGTAGGCAGTTGCCCGCCTGGGATGGCTTGAGTAGGGACCTATCAACAGGCTTAATGAATCCTTTTGTTGACTCCAAGTGTTCTCTTATCAATCCCCCAACCTAAAGTGGCAGTCCACAGCCGTGCTAGTGTAAAGCCGCCATACTGAGATGTCAGCCAAGTATGTATGGTGTAGAGAACAGAGCTCTGAATTTGGAGTCAGAAGACCTGGGTTCAAATCCTACCTGCTTTTTCTAATTTGTGTGACCTTGGCCAAGTAAGTCATTTGCCCTCCTTGAGACTCACTTTTCTTCTCTGAAGGAATTGGACTAGATGACCTCTAAAGTCCTGCCTTGATCTAAATCTATGGCTAATGATGAGGACGCTGATGATGAAGACAAGTGCACATACTGTGCAGAAGGTGTCGTCCTCATTTCACAGATGGGGAAACTGAAGTCTAAGGAGGATGAGTGTCTTTTTTTCCCCCTCCATCATTCAATAAACATTTATTAAGCGCTTATGGTATACTAGGAATAGTGTACTGGGGATTAAAAAAACAACCCAAGCAAGGCAGCTCATTTTAAGTCTGGACATGCTGATGACTGGCTTGCCCAAGGTCATGGAGCTCGTCAAGGGCGGATGTGCTCTTCTGAGGTTCTTCCTACTAACTTGGAGCCGGTGGGAGATCCTTAATCGTTTGTGTGCCAAGGACAGGGCACTCACTCAGTGAAGCCTTGTCTCCTTGGTAGAATTAGGTTTTTATATACTTGAAGGAAATGCTATCTTTCTGTTGAGATTAGTCAAAATAAATATGTGATTTTTTTTTATCCTGTCCAAATTCAGACTCCTGAAGTCTTTTTATTTTATTTTTGACTTTTACCTTATTTCTTAGAATGATTGCTGTATATTGGTTCCAAGGCAGAAGGGTAGTATGGGCTAGACAATGACTTGCCCAGGGTCACACAGCTAGGCAGTATCTGAGGTCAGATTTGAACCTCGGACCTCCCATCTCCATCCACTGAGCCACCTACCTGCCCACTTGCTCCTGAAATCTTTTGAGAGCCCCCAGATTAACAAGCCTGCCCTGTACTATAATACCTTTTTCTTTATTTCGGGGCCAACCACCCTCTTGTAGGGCAACTCCAGTGTTTTCCCATCTTTGCTCATGTGTGCAGAATCGTTTCCTGCTTTGGACTTTGTAGCAGGATAGGGCAGGGAACGTGCTGCTCAGATCCTGTGAGTATCCATAAATCCACCTGTCTCCGAGACGGCCAGACTGACTGACGCCTTCTCCCACTTTTGCCATTTCTCTCTCCCTGGACCTCCAGATTTCCTCTGACCGTGGCAGAGGCTGGAAAGGAGGAGTGGGTGCCTGCCAAGTGGGAGACAATGAACAGAGACACTTACGGTCCTCTCTCTCCTTCCTCCCTCCCTCCCGCCTCCCTCGCAGCCCCCCTATTCTCTGCTGGCAGCAATGATTTGATGATTACTAAATGTAATTGGAAAGCCAATGAGCCATCTGGCTTAATGAGATGGATTTCAGGGGGCCAAGGATGACTCACCTTTAACTGGCAGTGAGTGAGATGGAGGGAAATCCTGTCCTCATCTCCTCCTTTATTGCTTGGAGCCACTCTCTGAAAAGGAAAACAAATGATCACTGTGCCCTTCTGTCTCCTTGACAGGGCAGGAAGAGAATGAGTGATGTCCAGGGCGGAGATGGATCCAAATGACCTCCTAGACCTTGGTGCTGGGAGCCTCATTGTCTCTGTTTCCTGCTGAGGAAATAGAAGGCAGCCTGTGCCAGGGGAGGGGAGGGCATGAATGCTCCAATTGATCCTTAGAGGTCTCGGGGATGGGGTGGGGAGAATATTGAGGCTTTGGGTAGGCTGACAGAGGAATGCATCTTCTTTCCTCGTCCTCCTGGCAGATCGGGCAGAGGCTTTACTCCATCAGGTCCTGGGATGGTGCCAAGTGGGCTGCTGGGTTCTTTCCATCCCATCCTTCTCCTTTGTGCATTGCTTTTTCTACGGGCATCTTTCAAGAGACTGAGCATCTCAGAGGCAGACTCCAAATCCCAGTCTTTTTTTCTGCCAGTGTGTAGCACGGTACCTGACGCTTAGTAGGCACTTAATTCTTATTGGTCACTTCTATGATTTAGTGCTATTGAGATAGGAGTGAGGTGAAGTAGAAAGGGGATTGAATTAAGAATCCAGAATACCTGGGTTCAGATCCTGGCTTTCCTACTTCCTAGCACTATGACTGTAGGTAAGTTCTCTCACTAAGCCTCAGTTTCCTCATGTGTAAAATAGGAATAAAAATGACATTTAGTTTCTTTTTTTATTTTCTTTTTTCAATAGTGTGTTTAGAGAGAGATTGGGTTGATGCCCTTCCCATGGAGCTGGGCATACACCCCCAGGCTCTACTAGGAGGGACAGACACATTTCTAACTTCCTCTGCATTATAAATCTGAATCCAAAGACACAAAGCTGTCTGAGCCCTCAAGGACCTTGTGTTCTGTCAGGTGAGACCACATGTACAAGTAGGAGTAAGCAAGGCAAAGTCATTTGGGGAAGGGGTACTGGTTGGTGCATGGGGGCAGGGGAGAGTCAGGAAAATCTGATTCCCAAGTCAAGATGCCTGTTCTGCATCTGCAGCTCAACCTGACCATCACTAAGTATACATTTTTCCTATGTTTCTTTGTCTGTGAGGAAGTGGCACTTGAGATGCTATGATGATGATGATGATGATGATGATGATGATGATGTTACCTTCTAGTTCTAGGATATCAGAATAAGTTTCCTTGATAATGTTTTGAAATATATGTCTAGGTTCTCTTTTTGATTGTGGCTTTCAGGTAATCCAATAATTCTTGAATTATTTCTCCTCAATCTATTTTCCAGGTCAGTTGTTTTTTCAAGAATTATTATTATTATTGCTGTAGTGGCTGTTCTCCAAACATACCCTTCACTTTCTGGCTTTTGCTCATGCTGTTCTTCTATCTGGAATCTTCTTCCTCTATCTCTAGATCCTATCCTTTCTTAAAGGATAAAACGACTTCTTTTTTATGCATAATGATAGTAAGAGTAATAATAATTGTTGTTGTTGTTCAGTTGTGTCCCACTTTTAGGTTTTCTTAGCAAAGATAATTGAAGGGTTTTCTGTCTCCTTCTCTAGGTCATTTCACAGATGAGGAAACTGAGGCAAGCAGGGCTAAGTGACTTGCCCCAGGGTCATACAGTTAATAGGTATTGAAGGCTGGATTTGAATTCAGGTCTTTTTTTTTCTTTTAAAATCCTTACCTTCTGTCTTAGAATCAATACTATGCATTGGTTCTAAGGCACAAGAGTGGTAAGGGCTAGGCAATGGGGGTTAAGTGACTTGCCCAGGGTGACACAATTAGGTAAGTGTCTGAGGTCAAATTTGAACCTAGAGCCTCACATCTCTAAGCCTGGCTCTCAGTTTACTGAGCTACCCTGCTGCCCTCTGAACTCAAGTCTTCTTGATTCCAGGCCAAGTACTTTATCCACTGGGCCACCTAACTCACCTTTATATAGCATTTTTCAGTTTAGAGAGTGCTTTCCTCACAAGAATCCTAGGAAGTAATATAGTTTTACTCTCCCCATTTTATGGATGAGTAAACTGAGGCTAGGGAGATAATATGAGGTACCCAGGGTCACATGGCTAATAAGTGGTAGGATGAAACTTGAACCCCAAGTTTTTCAGCTCCTAGTCTAGGATTCTATACCAAATTGCCTTCCTTCATCCTCTTTTTCTTTTCTTCTCTGAAATTCTTTGTCTCCTACCCCTGGGACAAAGGTTGTCCCCAGCCATAAGTCTCCATTACTTTGAGGCTTTGGGATCTCATATGCTCTATTTTTTGGGTTTTCTTGGCTGCCTGGTGTATCCCAGGGATACTGTAGCTATTTAGGAAAAATACTCAGAATCTATCAGAAAACTGGCAATAGTGGTGGTTGTGGGTTCTCACCCCTCCTCCCAAACTAGCCCAGATCTGTTTTGCATTCAGAACCAAGCCATCGTAGAGCTGGATTTTACAGATCATACAGCTCTACATAAATGCCAGCAAGGATTGAATTTCTGCCTCTTCCTTTTCTTTTCCTTTTAAGAAAAAAAGAAAGGCTGGAGGTGAGGCTGTGAGTGAAGAGGCAGCATGGTATGGTGATGTGGGGCTTGGGAAGAATCTGGTACAAGTCCCTCGTCCGATGTGGATTAGCTGTGTGACCTGGGGAAGTGACTTAACCTCTCTGTTCCCCAAGTAACTCTGAGATGATGAGCTGTACGTAGAGAAGTTGTGGATCTGTGTGGGCAGAGTAAGGTCCTCAGTGAGAGTTCCTTCCCTGGATATCATAGGGCTAGTCTAAACTCTCTGTCTATCTGTCTTTCTATTTATATATCTCTCCGTCTCCTTATCAGTCTGTTTATCTGTCTGCCTTTCTAGAAATCCGTCTTTTTATCCATCTATCTGCCTGTCAGTCTAACTGTCTTTCTATTGATGGATGTCTGTGTCTGTGCCTCTATCCAATTAGTCTATTAATCTATCTGTGAATGACTGAAAAAGCATTTATCAAGTGTTTACTATGTGCCACGCCCTGTGCTGAGTTCTTTTTGTTCTTAAGGCACTCACACCCAAATCGAAGTAAAACAGCATGAAACCTAGCTCAGCTTTGGGAAGGATAGAAGAGTTTCCTCTCCATTCTGGATGGACTTGGAGGTCCCTCCGAGGCCAGTAGAGAGATGTGTGGTGGGCACCCAGAGGCCATAGCACATTAGCAGGGGGTGATTGCCCACTGAAAGTGGCATGAAGGCTATTAGTGAGATGGATGACTGGAAGAGAAGGTAGGTCGATCGCATAGCAAGGATGAAGGAATAACAGTTAGACGGTGTCAAGTGGTCTGGAAGAAGACTCTAAGCCCATTGGCTAAGACCCTTTGGAGGGCTCAAGGGAGGCCACCAACAAGAGATACTCAGCTTGAGAAGGTTTCGCAGTGGGCTGTGCCATGTGCATTGTTAGGTGAATCCCCATTGATGGATGATGCACCAAAGTGCTTTTTATTCTCATTCGATTATGCCCCCTCTCTTCTGGTTTGGAAATGGACTTTTTTAAACTTTCATTTATTTTTTTGCTAATTTTATTTCAGTTAATTTTTTTCTCTGACCCTTCCCTCTCCCTTCCTTTCTTTCCTTCTCCCTCTCCCTTTCTCTCCTCTCCCTCCCCTCTTGTCTTTCTCTCCATCCCTCTTCCTCCCTTTCTCTTCCTTCCTCCCTTTCCCTCCCTTCTTGTCTGCTCATTAGGGCTGTTTTCTATCCAGCTGAGTGGTTTACTAACTTGCCCTTATTTTGCTGGAGGAATTTTCTTTTTTTGGTTGGACTGTGATTTCATGGTTATGAGATAGGGGGAGGTGGTATGGTGGAGTGAAGTTGGGGAAGGGAAGCATTTATTAAGCACTTACTGAGTGCCACTCACTGTTCTAAGTACTTTCCAAGGAACTCCCTTACCCATCAGATCAAGAACTCTTCGGTAAGCTTAAGTGATGGGTCAAGGATTACTTGAACATAAGCGCCCTTCCTGTTCTGTTGGTGAATCAGGCTCTCTATTCGCCCACACTCCCCAGCATCTCTCTCTTGGGAAGACCTGTCCTTGGTGCTTAGAATCAGGACTTGCTCCATCTTTGATATGGCTAGAGAGACACTAACAGTTTCTTTCTGTACCCATTCTGTACCCATAGTCCCCCACCTCTCCAGTGAAAGGAAGACGGAACACTTCTTCATCTTTTCTTCAGGACCAAGATTGGGTCCTCTAATGATATGGTGATTGACTTCATGTTCTTTGTTCTTCATTGATGTTACTATAGTAACTGTGTAGACTCAGTTCTCCAGGATGTACCCATTTTCCTGTGATTCTCTTTGACTCTCCTCAGACTTGTTTCTTTAATATCCTATAGTTTTAGTCCTCCTTTCATCATCAATCTCCCTCTCTCTGGCATCCTTTTCATTTACTCCCCTGAATGTTTCAACTGAGTGATTTTTCTTCCCATCTTCCTTCTGAGAAAATTTGGGGTTAGCCCAGGTGAAGAGCTGAGCCACTGATGTGGGTCCCTCGCTGCATGGGACCCCGAGACTGAGTTATTGGTGTGAATTCAGAGTGATTCATCCTGAGAAAGGGGAACTGGGTTCTTAGCTCTGGTCTGTGTGTCACAGATCTACATCCTGGCCCCGAGGGGGGAGATACCAGAGCTGAAGGGGCAGCATTTGGAAGATGGGATGTCTCCCACTGGGGAGGGGGCAAAGACTAGGGTTCTTGGTCCTTTGCATGGGGGTAAGTATGTGTGAATGCTGCCTACATTCTCCATCTGCCTTTCACTGGGAGCGTGCCGCTTTTTTAGGGGCTGATCTGGTCACCAGCACTAGTGTGAGGCTCACAGATGTATCTGACTGATACAGTAATAATAGCCAACATTCTTATAGCATCTACTTTCCTTCTTTCCCCCCTCCCAGTATAACTGATTAAATCATTTAATTTCTCAATAAAGAAACACTGAGAATTGGGGTTATGTATCTTAGCTAAGTATTTTCTAGAGATCATCTTGTTTGATCCTCAGAAGAACCCACCCTGGAAGCTAGTTGCTATTATCATCCTCCTTTTACAGAGAAGGAAATTGAGGCAGACAGTGATTAAGTGACTTGCCCAGGGTCACACAGCTAGTAAGTGGCTGAGGCCAGATTTGAATGTAGGTCTTCCTGTGCCACCTAGTCTCCCCCACATTATCTCCCCTTTGATCAAATGAAAGTTTTTTGAGAGCAGGGGCCGTTTAATTTTTTTGTCTGTATCCCCAGTGACTGGCACAGAGTAGGTGTTTAATAAATGTTCATTGATTGATGAACTGTTTCCCCGCCCCATCATCATTGTTATTAAGAAGGAGATTCAGGATGTGGGATGTTTACTCCACGTCTCAAATGAAGCTGTTCAACTCTACTGTCCTGGTTTAAAAATGCTATTGATTTTCAGTTAAAAGATAGCATTTGAAATGGATTTTTATTTCTTTCCCCCCTCCAAGTATAATTGATTAGATCATTTAATTTCTCAATAAGGAAACACTGAGAGTCGGGGTTATATAGCTTAGCTTTGTCTTTTCCTGGCAGGCTTTCTATATAATAAGCATCTTTTATAATTTATATATTATTATGTATTATAAAATTATATATTTATATGATTATATTACATTTGTAATATTTTTTGTATTTATTATAGTGTACATTATTATATATTAATATTATATGATATATGTATGTTTTATAAAATTCATAATAAATAAATACTGTCTGGTAATAAATATCCTGGAATGGAGCTGGCCATTAGAGAATTTTGAAATGGTTGGAAGTTGCCTTCAGCCCCAGAGCCTCTCCTTTCCTTGACTCTTTCCCCCTTAGGGGTATCATACCCCCAAGTACCTGGCTTGATGATGAAGAATGAGACTCAGTCTAATCTAATGCTTAGAGAACAAGGTTCAGGGCCCTCCGACACTGGCTCGGCAGCCCTGGACAAGTCATTTATTTCCCAGGGTCTCAAGGAACTCTAA
Source organism: Gracilinanus agilis (assembly GCF_016433145.1). Taxonomy (NCBI): domain Eukaryota; kingdom Metazoa; phylum Chordata; class Mammalia; order Didelphimorphia; family Didelphidae; genus Gracilinanus; species Gracilinanus agilis. Next base: position 39,272,592 of record NC_058134.1, read on the forward strand.
AATAGTGAGTTTCAGGGCAGGTGCTGATAGGGCAGTGAGGTGATGATGCAGTGAATAGAATGTCAGGAAGATCTGAATTCAAATTCTGCCCCACACACTTCCTAGCTGTCTGACCCTGGACAGGTCACTTAAACCTTTATGCCTCAGTTTCCTTGTGTTCTTTCAGTGTCTAGTTAGTTCATATTCAGGTTAGTTTACATTTGTGGACTTGCTGTTTGGCAATGAGAAGTGAGGGTTGGCAGCCTTGAGTGATGAGCACCCACCCTGGCCCCAAAACCAGACCCCAGAGTCTCCTGAGGTTGCTGGTGTTTATTGCATTTTTCACCTCTTCCTTTGTGCCTGGATTGGAACTCAGGTCTGTAGTGCATGAATGGTGAACTTTTGTGTCCAAGAGCTAAAGGAATAACTGTCCATTCCTATTATTTCTTCTTCCTGGGATCAAGAGAAAATGGGATCATCCCCCCAAGACAGTGATGGGCAAACTATGGCCTGTGGGCCAGATGCGGCCCAGCAACATTTTTCTTAATCTGAAGACTACAATGAAACTTTGAAAGAGTTGTCTTAGAAACAGACTGATAGATGAGCATTTCCTTTCCTTTGGCCCCCTCTTTAAAAAGTTTGCCCATCACTGGCCTAAGAGATACTTGGTTGGGGTGAGGAGAAATGGGCATCTTGCTAGAACATGCCATTCATTTGGTTAGAAAATGTTGAGGATCTCTCTCTCCCTCCCTCCCTCTCTCTCTCTCTCTCTCTCTCTCTCTCTCTCTCTCTCTCTCTCTCTCTCTCTCTCTCTCTGTTTCTGTCTCTC
>NC_058134.1:39287143-39298177 GCF_016433145.1 Gracilinanus agilis
AGGTGGAGAAGGAGGAGGAGGAGGAGGAGGAGGAGGAGGAGGAGGAGGAGGAGGAGGAGGAGGAGGAGGAGGAGGAGGAGGAGGTGGTATTTAGATAAAGAGTATACAGCAAGGTGCAGGAGAGACATTGCCAGTGTCTTGGGTTTGAATTCAGGTTCTGCTACTACCTACCTCTGATAGGACCTTAGGCAATTTGTTTAAGCCATCTCAGATTCAGTTTCCTCTCAAATAAGGATGCTGAGCTAGATGGCCTCTGTGATCCCTTTTTGGGCTGAACCTGTGTCCTTAATAAGGACAACAGACCTGTACGTGGTCTTCTTGCTTCCAGACCCAGCATTGCCCCAACAACTAGTCTCAAAGTTGTCAGCGTGAAATTCCTGAAGCACAGGTTTCCTGAGGATGCTACTCCCCTGATGCTTCAGTGATTCCAGAGAAAAATCCAGACTCCTTTGTATGGCATTCCAAGCCGTTCCCAATCTAACCCTTGATAAAAATGGCATTCTATCTCCTGCAGGAAGATGTATCCTTTGGACACACACTGTGTTCCCCAGACATAAAATGTTCTCCATCTTTAGCTCTTCCCATGGAGAATTCCTACAACCTGCAACCTTCTCGATGAAGCCTTTGTCGGGTACCGTACAAACCTGGGCACCCATAAGGGCATCTCCTGCCCCTTCCAGCCCATGGAGATATCCCGTATGCCACTCTCATCTCACCTGGCTGTGGGACTTTGTCAAATCAGCATCTGTCTAGAATGTGTGAGCTCGTTGAGGCCAGGAATCATGGTTTTCCCTTCTTTATATCTTCAGTGCCTGGCACTTAGGGTCCATGAATATTTATTAAACACATTGTAGTCAATAGACATGAAGTTAAACTCCTCAACTAGATTTTAAGCCCTGTGAGGGCAAGGACTGTGTCTTCTCCTATTACTGCTAATCTCTAACGTGGAGCTTCATACATAGCAGGTTCTCATGTCTTTGGGGATGACGATGATGAAGGCAAGCTACCATCCAACTTGGGGGGGAGAGACCCCCTCCCCCATCTTCTTTCCTGCATCTCTCCATACAGAATTTTACTTTATTTCTAAAAACCCTTAGTGACAACTTGAAGGCAGAAGGGTAAAGGCGAGGAAGACGAGGTTAAGTGACCTGCAAAGGGTCACACAGCAGGAAGGGTCCGAGGCCAGATTTGAGCTCAGGATCTCCCGTCTCCAGGCTTGGCTCTCAATTTACTGAGCCACTTAACTGCCCTCTGAATTGGTCTTTAAAGAAAGAATGGAATTTCTTTCTGAAGGTGGGAAAGGTCTCTCTGGGCACAGGAAAGGGCAAAAACCACAGGCTAGAATGTGGGGGAAAAGCTTGGGAGACAAGGAGTCATCTCTGTTTCTCCAGTGCATGCCCTGCTGCCTGGCCCATGTTAGGAGTTTATTGATTGAGCAGGAGAAGGCTAGAATGAGAAAAGTCTGGAAAGGCAAGGTGACCCCAAATCACAGAGGGCCCAGAACTCCAATTTAAAACATTTAAATTTAAATTTAATTAATTTTAAATTTTAAATTAATTAAATTAAAATAAAATTAAAATTAAAAAAATTTTTTAAATGTCCACTTTATTGAAAGATTCCAGCTGAGGAAAGATGGTTCCTTGCTTAAGGAAGATGAACCTGGAGGTTCGAAGGAAGAAGAGAATGGATTTGGGGGGATTTCAAGGAGGGGAACCTTTTTGAAATGGGATTCCTTTTTTCCTTTCTTCTCCATAGAGAATTTACTCTTCTCTTCAGCTTGTGAGATGTGTTTTCTTCATGTGTGGAGGTGTTGGCTGCAGTGAAGGTTTTGTGTGGCAACATTTGGGAGGCTGCCATTTGCCTAGAGAATTGTCCTGTTACTCGAAGGGGAAGGAATGACTGTGTTTCAAGCAGAGGGGCCTGGAGTGAAATGGGGAAAGAACCCTTTAGGTGTTACAGAATTGAAACACACACAGACACACATTCTCTCTCTCTCTCTCTCTCTCTCTCTCTCTCTCTCTCTCTCTCTCTCACTCACTCACACACACACACACACAATCTCTCTTTCTCTCACACACATCCTATCTCCCAAAACAAACTAACCCTTTCTGCCTGGAAAATATGAAGAGTCCCAGATTCAACTGTTAAAATTTTTGTTCCCTTCTGGAGATGGTTTGAAACAAACATTAACAGGATTAAAAAATGTTTCCGAAACAGGGTATTATGTCCAAGTTTGGAAGGAACAGACACAAATGTCTCTTTTTCTTTTCCAGGGGAGCATCTGTGGGCTAGTTTGCCATTCTCCAATTAGTCTCTGGTGGTACAGAAAGAACCTTTTGTGAGATTCGTCTATTGATGTGGGAGGGGGATGGAGAAGAGGAGAGCCATCCATCAAAGTCCTCAGGGTCTTACTTACCATGTTTGGAAATCTTCCAAAGGGACAGGTGACCCCAGTTGGCCAACATGGAACTGGACGTAGTAAAAATGAGAGTCCCTGCCCTTCTCGGGGTCACATAGCGAGAGATCTTGGCTAAGTTGCAGGATGTAGCTTGCATGGTGGTCCACTTGACCATGGTGGCCCAATGCCCCTTGGGCTGAAGTTTCTTGGATGCATTTATGTAGGCAGATCTTGGCCTTGGAATGGGCAGGTTTCCTTGTTGCTAGACCCATTCCCACCTTGTTCCTATCCTCACTTGATTCTCTCACCCTTGAAACCTTACTAACCTGTGTGCATCTCCAAAGTTGAGGAAGATGGAGGACCAGAGGGAGAATGCATGGATTTTGCCATTTTTTCTTGCCTCTTGAAATCTGGTGCAGAGTTTCCTTTAGTATGCAGTTTCTAGGACTTCCTCCTGGTCATATGAGAATGGGTGTGTAGCGTAGTGTAGGACATTTCTCCATCTCTTCTCTGAGTCATAGGTTCCTGCCCACCCCACCCCCAATGACAACCTGATCGTCTTCCCTGAGGTTGACAAATGAGGTCTGTGGTAGATGCCTGACAGACCCATTTAGCTGATTGAGAAGGCAGCATGGTGTAGTGTCGTGGTTTCCAAAATGTTGATCTTGAGGTCCTTTTACACACTAAAAAATTATTAAGGGTCTTTTCCCCAGAGAACTTTTGTTCATGTAGACTATATCTATTGATATTTAATGTTTTAGAATTTAAAACATATTGGTATTATTGGGAAAATAGTTTTGACCTCATGGACCCCCTGAAAGGATCTTGGAGACTTCAAGGTATCCCTGAACCACGTTTATTTTAGAAAGAATCCTGACCCTGGAGTCCTAAGACCTGGATTCAAACTCTGTCTCTGATACTATGTGAGTAACCTTGGATAAGTCATTTAACTTCACTTTTCTCATCTATACAATGATGATGTCCAAGGCCCATTCCAGCTCCTAGATTTTGGATCTTATTGTAACTCAACAAGTAGATACCAACAAAAGTGGAGTATAATCACCCACTCATGTCACGCCATACATATATCTATAACTCCTCTTCTGGGGAGTGTCCAAATCCTATTCCTTCTCTGGGCCACCTTACATGCTGACATCTCTTAGCTAGGATTACATAGTGGGTTGAGCGTTGGACCCTCGGTCAGAAAGACCTGATGTCATATCTGTCTTCAGATACTGGCTGTGTGACTCCTGGCAAATTACTAAACCTCCGTTTCCTTACCTGAAAAATGGGGATAACAACAGCACCTACCTCTCAGTGTTGTTGTGAGGATAAAATGAAATATCTGTGAAGAATTTTGAAAACTTTGAAAGAACTCTAGAAATGCTAGTTATTATTCTAATTCCTGGGCCTCAGTTTACCTCTCTGTAAGTTGTGGGGTTTGGTTTAGGTCTCTCAGGAATGCGGGGCCAAGGAAGGTCTTAGACCAGAGATCCCTTCCTTACTTCAGTCATAGAATGTTTGGAAGTTATCCAGAGGCCACCCTGTCCAAGGAAGGAGCTCTGATCTGAGAGGTCTGCATTTGGGATCATTGGACTTGGGTTCGTATCCAGCTCTGCAGCTTACTACGTGGGTGACTCGAGGAAGATGCTTTTTGGTCCTGGCTTTCTTCATCTGTAAAGTGAGAGGTTGCACCGAGATGACCTCCAAGGCTCCTGGATGCTATTTTCTTCGGATCCTGGGAAGTTCAGCTCACTCACTTTAGTGGTGAAGGATCGGAGGCCCAAAGAGGCCCAACAGCCTCCTGTAACATGAGCCCAAAGGAACGGTCTCAGCCTTGTCAGCTCTTATTCTAGGTCTCTGCCTCTTCTCAGTCATATTGCCGTGGGACTTGCCGCTCTGTCCGGCCTGGGGTCACTGACCGGCTATAGCAGGGATTTCTTAACTGATAGCAGCAGATTCTTGGCTGGGATGACAAAGGGCGGATGTGGAATTAGTCACCTTTTGGCTGAGGAAATAAAAGGGTTTCCAGGAGACAAATGAAACAGAAAGAGGCCCAATAATGCACCCAGTGGACAGTGTTCCATCTCTGGGTCAGTGAGAGGCCCTGGGTTCAGATATGGCCTCTGATGCTTCCTTAGCATCCGTGTGAGGTTGGGCTAGTGCTCACCTCCTCTGTCCGCCATCTTCCTTCACTAGAGAACCGAGGGGTTGGATGTAGATGACTTTGGAGGTCCCATTTGGTTTCCCAACCATGGTCCCATGAGCACACTGTGTGTTACATGTTGGTGTTTGGGACTTACTCCCTTTTCGACTCCATGAGGGCAGGGACCAGGTCTTGCATGAACTTTGTCTCTCCTCCAGGAACCCCGTCCTCGGTGTAAGTCTGTTGCTGGATACTCCGAGGTGTTTAATTTTTCATTAATCAAGTTACACATCACAAGATGAACCCCTTCCTAGATCACAAACTTAGGGGTCTTCCTGTGCCTGGCTTTGCCTCAGTCTGGTGGTGTTTCTCTCTTCCAGGCCCAGCTTGAAGCCCAGAAGGCGACTCAGGACTTCCAGAGGGCAACCGAGGTTCTCCGAGCTGCCAAGGAGACCATCTCCCTGGCTGAGCAGAGGCTGCTGGAGGATGACAAACGGCAGTTTGACTCCGCCTGGCAAGAAATGCTTAATCACGCCACCCAGCGGGTATGAGCCGCGAGGCCTTGCTTATTTCCTGCCTTTCCCTCTTGTCTTATTGACCCAGCCTGAGAGCCTCTGATGGGGGCTCGGCAGGGCGAGCGGCTTCTCCTTCCAGGTGAACAAGGCCCTCGAGGGGGTGTTGCCATGGAAGCAACGTCTGGGTTTGGGAAGTGCTTTGGACCAACCATCTGCTGCCTGTGTGGGAACTAAATTCAGGCCTGATGGGGTTGAGGAAAGACATTTTCCCTTCTTTCCCTGAGGTCCATCTGGTTCATTCCGAAGCCCTTGGTGGTGGAGGGGAGTGGAGCGTGGAGATGGGGAGACTCATTTGTACTCCAGAGGGGCCTCCCTGCCCTGATCCAGGTGGGGTTTGGCCAGAGAATTGGGAGGGCATCTGCGGATTGCCTGGACCTACAGGGTTGGGCTTGCTTTTTATAGGTTTGCTTCTTGGGGAAGAGGAGGGAAGCAGGTGCCGTTTATTTTGTTCCAGTTTTCCTCTAAATTTAATTGAGTCAAGTTTTCCCCGACCTCTGTGGCTTAGATCAGAGTTACAGAGGAGGAACAGAGGGCTAGAGAGTCTAATCGACTTACCCAGGGTCATACTGGTAGTAGTGGCAGAGCCAGGATTTGAACCCAGACTCTCCAGAGTCTAATTCTAGTCCATATAGTCTAGTTTCTTCTATATCACTATATCTTCTTTCTCATCAGCTTACTGCAGTGCCTCTCCTATATAATAAGAGCAATAATCTTTTTTTTTTTTTTAACCCTTAACTTCTGTGTATTGGCTCATAGGTGGAAGAGTGATAAAGGTGGGCAATAGGGGTCAAGTGACTTGCCCAGGGTCACACAGCTGGGAAGTGTCTGAGGCCAGATTTGAACCTAGGACCTCCCATCTCTAGGCCTGGCTCTCAATCCACTGAGTTACCCAGCTGCCCCGATAGCAGTAATCTTAATTGTGGTAGGAGTAGCAACCAGTATCACATAGCACCTCCCATGTGCCTGGTACCGGGTGAAGCACTGCACAATTATTGACTAACTCTATCAGGGATTTCCAGACTTAGCACAGACTCTTGACTAGGGTTACAAAGGCTGAATGTGGATCCTTACAACAACCTTGGCAGGTAGATGCTATTATTATTCCCATTTGACAGATGAGGAAACAGAGGCAGAGAGTGGTCAAGTGACTTGCCCAGGGCCATCCAGCTTATAGGTGTCTGAGGCTAGATTAGCACTCAGGTCCTTCTGCTCCATCCACTGGGCCACCCACCCAGTTGCCTTGGTTGCTGCTGTAGGAATAATACAAATGAAGGAGTAAGAACAAGCTAGCTAGAGACTGATTGCAGCACTTGTCTGGCTTCCTTGCACCCCGATGCCTGTGGGCTGATGCGAAGGAGGCTGCTGTTTCCTCTGGTAGAAATAGAAATTCTATCCACATAAGAAATTAAGAAAATAAGAAATAGTATAAGCTCAGGAGTCAGACCTAGATGGATTTTACATTTGCTGCCCTCAATACCTGCCCATCCATTTTTATCCAGGTGGCACAGTGGGTTAAGTAATTGGCCTGGAGTCAGGAAGACCTGAGTTCAAATCCAGGCTCAGAAACTCACTAGCTGTGTGACCCTGAACACATCTCCCTCAGCCTCAGTTATCTGTAAAATGGGAGTCCTCGCAGGACCAAATGATTTCCTAAAGGGGGCTTTGCCAACCTTAAATGGTTGCTGTTATTGTTGTCGAAGGGGTGATGGGTTGGTGCAACCCTTGGAGGCTTCCCCTCACCCACATCCCCTGGGCACAGTATCCTTGGTGTTGGACTCCCACGGCTGCCACGGGCACATCTGGCCAGCGACAACACCGTCGCTAACCCCAGGCTAGGAAGGACTCTCTTCTCCCAACTGGTCTAGCTGATCACCAAAGGGGAGGTCCAGAAGCTTTGGGGAATCATAGAAATGGTAGAGCCAGAGCCCCGACAGCTGGGAGAAGGGCACTGGATGAATATTCAGGGCGTTTGCTTCCAAATGATAAACTGCTCCCCCACCCCCTGTGCCATCTGTCTGCCAGCTGATCCCCTGCTTAGCACTGAGCAGAGTCCAGGGAGCGAAAGCAGGCTCTTAGTCATCCTGTGGTTCCTCTCGTTAGAAACAAAACAAAACAAACCAACAAGAGCCCAGCAGAGCATCTCTCTGCCCTGGAGAGCTTTTGGAGACCCCTGTTCTGGCGAGGGGGTGGTGGGCGTATGACGGGGCCATTCCGTTCTCCTGCCGCTTTGCCAACATCCCTCTGATTCTTCATTCTTGTTCCAGCATCCCCAGGCTGGCAGGGCTCATGTGTCTCTAGATCAGAGTTTGGGTGTTCGGGAGTGGAAGTGCGGAGACCTCTGGTTGGGTGGTTTTAAACAGATGTTCTAGAGAAAACCAATATAATTAATGGAGCCTCTGGCAGGAGACTTTCTTTACTATGACCCCCACGTGGGAGTAAGAAAGAGCAACTATTAATTCTGAGTAGTGGGAGGGACAAGTGATGTTCTGGATGTTATTATTGGGGTAACCATAGACAAGTCACTTAAACCCCTTTAGGACTCAGTTTTCTCATCTGTGAAATATACTTATTGTGTGATGCTGGGCAAGTAAGTCATTTAATCTCTTTCTACCTCAGTTTCCTCATCTGTTGTGTGATGCTGGGCAAGTAAGTCATTAAACCTCTGTCTACCTCAGTTTCCTCATCTGTAAAATATACTTATTGTGTGATGCTGGGCAAGTAAGTCATTAAACCTCTGTCTACCTCAGTTTCCTCATCTGTAAAATATACTTGTTGTGTGATGCTGGGCAAGTGAACCATTTAACCTCTGTCTACCTCAGTTTCCTCATCTGTAAAAGATATTTATTGCGTGATTCTGGGCAAGTAAGTCATTAAACCTCTGTCTACCTCAGTTCCTTCATCTGTAAAATGGGAATAATAATAGTAGCCACCTTCACAGAGTTGTTGTAAGAAATAATATACGTAAAGCGCTCTTATTTTTTTTTTTAATTGGTGAGAGTAATGATATTTGTACTACCAACCTCACGGGATGTTGTGGGAAGAATTGTGCCAGCTGAAGGGTTGGTCTGAGAGTCATGAACACTTGGGTTAGATTTTCCTAACCCATACACGGGGGATAGTAATCCGTGCCAAGAAGAGTGATGGAATGAGGGCCAGCCTTGGAGTCAAGAACTTTGCCCCCGACACCCCAGGCAACTTGAGAAAACTGTAGGTTCTAGACAGATTGGTGATCTGGGTCAGGGATGGGATTCTCCACACTGGGATGTACATCTACATTATAGGCAGACATAATGTATATGTGCGTGTGTGTATATGTGTGTATGGGTCCCCCAAATCTTTAATAACTTCAAACTGCAAAGCTTCAAACAACAGCCCGACTTTGGGGATTGTGTGTGTGTGTGTGCGTGCGTGTGTGCTTGTATAAAACCTTACACCAGTGTTTCCAAATGGGAGCTGATGCCATTGTCTTGTTGGGTGATAGCTGAGGAGGGGGGAGAGATGGGAAGCCCCCAGTGGATTTTACAGCTCAAGTCTAGCGATGGTGTCCAAGGCGCAGAAGTGGGATTTGAATCCAGGCTCTTGGCCTCGGAAAGCCAGCTCCTTTCTTCCTCCACACATTTGGCTACCCTTTGGTGACTCATGCTGAATTGAGTCAGAGATTGGGAAATGATGTCCCCGTGATGGCGAGCCTTCTAGACTCTGTGCATGTGTGTGAGATTCCTCAAAAGCAGGGGAGCCCTCATGAGCTGTCCATGTCCTTCCCTCCCTTGACTGCTACCAATGTTGTTCAATGGAAATCTTTTAATTCTGGGAAATCTGCTTTTCGTGGGGAATTATGCCATATGGCGTATTTTTTCCATGAATGGAGGGTAAGGGGTCGTTAGTCATTCGGAGGCATTGTGATTGTAGATGGGGCTAGATGTATACTAAGAATCATCTGGATTCGAATCCTCAGTCATTTCCTAGCTTGTTGGATGACCATAGGCAAGTCCCCTATAGTCTCTCAGCCTCAGTTTCCCCATCTGTAAAATGGGAATGATACTTGTAGTGCTTGCCTCCTGGGCTGGGCTGGGGGGTGAAAGTCAAATGAGACGCTTGGGTTGCCAACTCGAAAGCCTGTAAGCATGCCTTTGAGTTCTCATCCAGGTGAACAGCCATTCCCTCCAACATTGCATATGGCCCCGGGGCTCCGTGGCCGGCCAGCAGCCTTCCGTAAGTCCTCGAGTGGCTGTGATTGTTGGAGCCTTAGTGCGGGGATGGTTGTTTCCCCAGTTCATTGATCATATCCATCAGCCACGTAAGCACGGGGGACACAAAGACAAAAGTGAAGCCGTCATCCCTGCCCTCCTGGAACGCTCATCTGTGTCTGTAGATGCCTACGTAGATAAGTATATGCAGAAATAGTGTTAGGTGGAAAAGGGACCTCCGAGGGGGCATCGAGCCTCATTTTAGAGGTGAGGAAATGGAGACGTGGGGAGGGTAAGTAATAATGATAATAATAATAATAGATAATAATAATAAAATATTAAAAATAAATAAAATAAAAATAATAAAGAATAATAATAATAATAGCTAGCATTTATAGAAGACTTTCAGGTTTTGCAGAATGCTTTACAAATGTGTCATTTGAGCCTCACACAGGTCATCTAGTCTCATTTTATTAAGCGATCTTCATCATCATAATAGTTCTAAAGCACTTTCAAGTTTTACAAAGTGCAATACAGATATCCCATTTGATCCTCACAAAACCCCTGGGAGATAGGCACTATTATCATCCCCATTTTACTGTTGAGGAAACTGAGGCACAAAAAGATTAAGTGACTTGCTGAGGGGGATGTAGCTAGTAAGTGTCTGAGGCTGGATCTGAACTCGGATCTTCCTGACGTGAAGCCCAGCATTCCATCCATTACATCACTGCTTCCAACACTAACAAGTGACACAGTTGGGATTTGAACTCAGGTCTTCTGCCTCCAAATGCAGCCTCTTTTCCATAATGCTAGCTGTAATGTCAAAGCTTAGCCCTTCTCAGCCTTCAGTACAGTGGTTTTTGAGTCTCCTGTCCCGCTATGGGAAGGACATCCACAATGTCTTTCTGATCAACTCGGTCAAGTCCTTCCTCTCAAGCCCTTTGGGTTTCCCAAGGCTAATGTAAGACCATTATTCAAGGAGGACCGAAGAAACCAGATGACTGATCTGTAAGAGCCTTTGAGAAGACTGAGAATTCCATCAGCCAGTCAATCAACAAGCATTTTTTAAACGTATTCCACATGGCAGACGCTGTGCTAAGTGCTAGGGATAACTAGAGAAGTGAAATGCTTGTGCTTGATGGTGGGTGTTTAATACAGGCTGGGGTGACAGAGGAGAACAATGGAAGATTTCTCCAGCCGACCTCTTCTGTTTTCTGTTTGCACATAGTAGGTGCTTCATTCATTAATTCATTCATTTATTCGGGGCTGGCCTCTGGGAGGGCAGGGAGAGTCACCTCTAACCCTGCTGTGGGGCTGTTCCTGAGCATCCCTTTGGAGTGGCTGCCAGAGACACCTATGAGTGGTGTAACCCTCTTATACAGTGGTCTCCCCCATTTTTGGAGCCAGAATTTAGAAATGTGCTCTGGGTCCAATTGTTTTAAGCTGTCCTAGAAATATCCATTCTTCCTTCCTTCTTTCCTTCTTTCTTTCCTTCCTTCCTTCTATCCTCCCATTCTTCCTTCCTTTCTTCCTTCTTTTCTTCTTTCCTTCTTTCCTTCCTTCCTTCTATCCTCCCTTCCATTCTTCCTTCCTTCCTTCTATCCTCCCTTCCATTCTTCCTTCCTTTCTTCCTTCTTCCTTCCTTCCTCCCTTCCTCCCTCCTTCTTTCCTTCCTTCCATTCTTCCTTCCTTCTTTCCTTCCTTCCTTTCTTCCTTCCTTCCTTTCTT
>NC_058134.1:39298525-39370317 GCF_016433145.1 Gracilinanus agilis
CTTCCTTCCTTCCTTCCTTCCTTCCTTCCTTCCTTCCTTCCTTCCTTCCTTCCTTCCTTCCTTCCTTCCTTCCTTCCTTCCTTCCTTCCTTCCCTCTCTTTTCCCCTCCTCTCCCCTTTCTCCCTCTGTCTCCATCCCTTTCCTCCTCCCTCCCTGCACATCTCAGGGTGGGTTCTTTGGACAAAGCATTTTCTTTCTCCACATTTGCTGAGAGATGCAGGCCAGAAGGGAAAAGGCGATCTAGAAATTGGAAGTGTGAGAGCCACCAGGAGACGCCCGAATGAAGGGAACAGACGGAGCCGTGCGCTCTTCTTCCTGTGTGCGGCAAGCCGACTGTCCCGAGCTTGGCGAGGAGGATGTGGGGGAAGAAGCTAACGGGCATCGCTTGCCCAGAGAAAGCTTTTCCTGACCCAGTGGGGAACCGGCCAGTCAGCCAGCCAACAAGTGTTAAAGGCAAAAATATTAACTTAAAGAGCCTACTTTGTTATTGATTATTATTATGCCCACTGAAGGCACCAGGAGGGAGAGCACACAGGCTCATGGATGGATCGTTGATACCAGGAGGGGCTTCACCCTCATTTTACAGTTGAGGAAACTGAGGCCTGAAGAGCAGAGTTGGACCTTGGACTCCAAACCTGTTTTTTTTTTTTTTTTATAACCCTTTACTTTCTGTTTTAGAATCAGTAATGTGCATTGGTTCCAAGGCAGAAGAGCGGTCCAGGGCTAGGCAGTGGAGGTTAAGTGACTTGCCCAGGGTCACACAGCTAGGAAGTGTCTGAGGCCACATTTGAGCCCTGGTCTGGCTTTCACTCTACTGAGCCACCTTGCCACCCCCTAAACCTGACACTCTTTGCAGTGGGTCATGCTGCTTTTCATCCTTAGAAATCTTGAGGATCTCCTAGTTTCAGCCACTCTTGGTAGAGGAGGAAAAGAAAGATGCCGGGACATTCGGTGACTCGCCCAGAGGGAGAGGTAGTGAGTGGCAGAGATGGGATTGGACTCCTGGCCATCAGGCTCTGATTTTGTTATGCTGCTTTTGGTTAAAAAACAAAAACAAAAACGCAGAATTTTGTTTAAAATGAATAGGGGCCAATGAAATGAAATGAAATAAAATATAAAATAAAATAAAGGATTGGGGCCTGCATTTCGGGCCCGTCCTGTCCCTCTGAGCCTGAGTTCTGTCTGGTTTCTTCGGAAGATCCTAGAAGACAAGACGGTGCCACGAAGAAGCCCATAAAAGGCTGCAGGGACAGGCCTTTCCTCCTCTTTCTGTTCGGGGAGGTGGGGGCGAGGGGGACGCAGAGATGGAGCCTCGACCCCCGCCAGCCCCGCTTCAAAGTGGAGACGGATGCCCAAAGCCCAGGAGAGCCTGTAGGGAGAGATGGAGGGAGGGGGACCCTGTAAAGGGACTGAGGCTCCCTGGGCTGGTGGGGGGAAGGTCCAGGCTCCAGAGACCTTCTCCTCCCTCATTGCGGCGAGGCTCTGGCCTGGCCCACCGATGCCCCGTATTGACTCTAAGACGGAAGGGAAGAGTTAAAAAAAATAATGAAAATAAATGTTTTCGAAGGTGTCGGAGGCCCCTCATCACCCCGGATGGAAGATGCTTCCTAGCTGTGTGACTCTGTCTGCCTCAGTTGCCTCCGCTGTAAAATGGGGATCCCTGGCCGGGTTGCCTCCCTTCCTTTCCTCGTCTGAGCCCTCCAAGCGTGCCCCCGTCTCTCGGCCGTCCCTTCACGTTTCTTTTGGACGCTCATGTTTTTTCTCTCCCCTGACGAGGCGCCTGACCCACATTCCTTTGCTTTCATCTGTCTGGTACCAGCAGGAAGCTCGTCTGCCCTGTTTTCCCCCCTGCTGGCCCTGTTCAGGGTCGGGGCAGGCCCAAGAAGGCGGGGATCCCCCCTGCCCACCCCGGCGGTGTTTAAGATTTTTTGTTTGGACCTTCCCGGATGGCCCAGATTCTCGGCTCTGCAGGCTTTGGGCCGGGCGTGCCGGGTACATTTGCCAGATACCAAACCTGCCGGCATCCAGGATCCTGGGTGGACAGAGTCACACAGCTAGGAAGCATCTTCCATCCGGGGTGATGAGGGGCCTCCGACACCTTCGAAAACATTTATTTTCATTTCCTGCGAGAAAGAGGGGGGCCGCCTCGGCGTCAGGAAGAATCTCCCATCGCTGGGCTGGTGTCTGCTCGGCAAACTTGGACTGGTTGGTTGGGATGTTGTGGAAGGAGACTTTGGGGACCGGAGGATGCTCCACAACAGCTGGTGGCCTCTGTCCAGCCTGCGGGGCACAGGAGGGATGGACCCTCCAGACGACCCCTTATCTTGCCTTAGAATCCATAGCAGAAGAGTGGGAAGGGTTGGGCAATGGCCACGAAGGGATTTTCTCACAGTCACACAGCTAGGAAGTGTCGGAGGCCAGATTTGAACCCAGGACACAATCTGTTTTCTCTTGCGGTCCCCCTCTGTTGTTGCCATTCCACATCCCTCTGGACAGAGGTCATCTTTGTGCACTGGTCCTTCTCTCTCTTCCTGCTGGCTTTTTGAAGCCAGGGCACATCATGGGAGCTTAATAAATACGTGTGGATTTTATCGACTGATTCTGCTGGAGGCGGGGGGATGGACTGCGTGACCTCTGGAGAGCCATAGGAGTCAAAACACCAGACATTTCCCAAATACCCATCACCGCATCACCTCCCTCACAGACTGGAAAGTTCCGAGATACAAAGGACAGAGTCAGAAGGTCTGAGTTCGAGGGCTGTGTTTGCCATTTATAATCCCTTTGTTTCTCTGATCTCTAGTTTCCTCTTCTGTAAGATGAAGGTATTATTCTAGAAGACCTCCGGGGTCCTCTCCAGCTCTATAAAATCCAAGGATCTTTTCTTCCTAAAGCAAATGGCACCCTGTGAGTCAGGAGATAAGACCGGAGGGGCATAGACTGGTTAGGTGAGTCGCCCAGGATCACACAGCTAATTAGTGTCAAAAAGCAGAATTTCAAACCCTCGCTTGACTCCTGTCTGCTAAATAATGCAGCTTCTCTTTCTCCAAGATAGTGCTTTAAAAGTAAAACCCCAAACATCGGACCCTCTGCCCATCCTGTGGACTAATCTCTGATACTCGTTTTCACCTTTTTTCCTTTGTGTCTGACCCATTTCTCTGCCCTCCCCCCACCCCCATCCTTCCTAGCAGAGCTCTCGTACCTGACCCTGAACTGCTTCCCAGTTTGGTTCTTTCCCTTCTGGACAAAAGGCTCCTTCCTGGCTTCCTCCCTCTCCCCACTCCTGCCATCGCCCATCTCACTCTCCTGACACCAGGCTTCAGGCTGAGGATTTCCTCGGTTGCCTTGGCGATGTTTCCTAGGCAACCGAGTGCAGCCTCTCTTCCCACACAGGACCGAAACCAAATGGTGCAATCGTTTTTGGAGACCCTCGTCGGCTCTTACAGAATCCTCGCACAGGAAGGGCCCTCCGAGGCTAGGTTTGAGCCATCTCTAAGCCTGGTTCTCATTCCGCTAAGCCACTGAGGTGTTCCCCCTTCTTCAGGCTCAACCATCCACGCCTCCTTCTAGTGGTCCTCTGGTGGCATGATCCGGAGGACCACGAACGACTTCCAGCTTCTCAAGATGTGCTGCCTGGAGCTCTTCCAGATGACACGTCTCCCATTCTGGACACCAGGCTGCTCCCAAGGCAACCCAAAGTTGCGTTGGCTCCTTTGGCTGCTGAATCTCATTGCTGGGTTGTATTGTGCTTGACGTCCATTGGGAACTCCCAGATCCTTTCCCAAGGGTGATCTAAGATCTCCAATGGCTGTTTCTGTCCTCTTCTTCAGAAGTTCTTCCTTAGAGCTTTTCATCAGAAGGTCTCCTTTCACCGGCTTCGTGGCAGTCTATTGTGCATCATTCTCATTAGACACTTGTTCGAGCAGGGAAGGGGCAGCTTTTCCCTCTGCCTCCTATTCGGTCTGTTTTTCTTTCTCTCTCTAATAGTCCCCAGATGCTGTGCCAAGCACATTACAACACATTCTCTCATTTGGTTCTCCCAATCACCTTGTGAATGGATGACAGAATGACCCCCATTTTTCAATTGGGAAAATTGAGGCAGACAGATTAAGCGACTGGTTCCAAGTCGCACCATTATTTCCTGTCTGAGTCAAGATTTGAACTCGTCTTCTTGACTTGCATGATCCATTCTTACCGTCCCTCTTAGGCACCGTATATCTCTGTCTCTGTCTCTCTCATTCTGGTACTTAAGCAAACAAACCTATACGACCGTGTTTCAGGCTCTGGGTTCACCTCTACCCCTTCACCTCCACTTCTTGGAGTCCCAGAATTCCTTCGGGTTTCTGGTCACCTGCTTTGGAAGCCTGCCTATTTTTCTTTCAGACGGTAACACCTGGATGTTTAAATTGGGCTCAAGGTTTAAGGTAGACTTGTGGAATAGACCAGTTAACCAGCAAGCACTTATTAAGTGCCTGTTGTATGCCTGGACAGTTCTAGGTGCTGATGTCCCAACTAAAATGCCACCTTCTCCAAGAAACCCTTTTCAACCCCTCTGAGTTCTCGTGCCTTCCTCCTCTCAATTATTTTCTATTTATTCTGTAAATTGCTTTCCTAGTTTGCTTGTCGGCTCCCCGTTAGACCGTAAGCAGAGGGCAAGGGCTGCCTTTTGCCTCTTTGTATCTCGAGCTGTTTAGCCCAGTGCCTAGCACTTAGTAGGTGCTTAATAAATGTTTATTGACTGCTTGATTGAAGAGAAATGGACAAAACCCATCGACAAAATCATCAATGGTCATTAGACATTGAAACATGAAATAATAGTCAATGTGAAAGGGAGCTTACAGTCATTTGGGGAAGGCAACATGCCCCTAGCAGCATATATAGAATTTAGAGAAAATAAATGCAAAGCAGTCTCTGCAGGGAGGGCCCCCTCGGCATTTCCTCTGACCACAGCTTCACAGATTTAGAGCTGGGAGGAAAATGAGGAGCCGTCATGCTGAACCCCTTCTTTTTACAGACAAAACAGAGGCAAGGAAAGTACTGAAGGGACTTGCCCAGTCCCAGACTTGGTCAATACCAGAGCCGTGCAGCTTAGGGGGTGGAAGGAGAGGATTCCCCTGGACCTCAGGGCCAGTCCTTGGACCCACAGTGAGGCTGTGGCTGGAGTCCAGCCCCGTGCGAGGGGAAGCAGCTCAGCTGGGGGGAAGTGAGCCTTTCTTTCCCCACAGGGTTTTCAATGGTGCCTTCCTGAAATTGTCCCCAGCGAGTTCTTACAGAGTGATCTAACTTCCTCTTGGCTCTCCCAGGGAAATCTCTTGAGTTTGCTCATCAGTCAAACCCCTTCCTTTATTCCCCAGGCCAAGTTTAGTCCAGCCCTTATGGGTAAAACCAGAGCACACCCCAGCCCCAAATCCAGTTTCTAATGACTGGATTGTAATTGAATGTTTTTTTTAATGATTCAAAGAACCCTAGAAATACACCCCAAGACCTGGGTTCAAATCTCATCTCAGACACTATTGTTCCTTTTTTTCCCCCCTCCCAAAGAGGGCTAATGTGTGTGAGTTGGATTTCATTAAGTGGGGCAGAGTTGTGCAAAGTCTCTCTCTATCTCAGACACATTGAAGTCCAGTGGCAAGATGAAAGTCATGATGACCATGATGGCAGCAGCTAAGAGGTCTAGGAATTGGATGGAATCAGGAATATCTGCATTCTAATCCTGCCCCAGACAATGACTAGCTTTGATTCTAAGCAAGTCACAACCCCTCAGCCTTAGTTTCCTTCTTTTTAAAAATTGGATTATAATATAAAAATAGAATAATAAGTGGGGGCAACTAGGTGGCTCAGTAGATGGAGAGTCAAGCCTATAGATGGGAAGTCCTGGGTTCAAATATGGCCTCAGACACTTCCTAGCTGTGTGACCCTGGCCAAGTTACTTAGTGCCCATTGCCTAGCCCTTACCATTTTCTGCCTTGGAACCAATACCCAGTAGTAATTCTAAGATGGAAGGTGAGGGTTTTAAGGGGAAAAAAGCAGGATAAGGTGAGCTCTTATCTTAGTTGTTGTACAGCTCAAATGAGATAACATACTTAAAAGTGAACTGCAAACCTTGATCTATAAAGTTAAATATTGGGGGCAGCTGGGTGGCTCAGTGAATTGAGAGCCAGACCTAGAGACAGGAGATCCTGGGTTCAAATCTGGCCTCAGATACTTCCTAGCTAGCTGTGTGACCCTGGGCAAGTCACTTAACTCCCATTGCCTAGCCCTTGCTGCTCTACTGCTTTGGAACCAATATATAGTATTGATTCCAAGATGGAAGGTAAGGGTTTTTTTTTTTAAATTTTAAACCCTTAACTTCTGTGTATTGACTTATAGGTGGAAGAGTGGTAAGGGTAGGCAATGGGGGTCAAGTGACTTGCCCAGGGTCACACAGCTGGGAAGTGTCTGAGGCCGGATTTGAACCTAGGACCTCCCGTCTCTAGGCCTGGCTCTCAATCCACTGAGCTACCCAGCTGCCCCCTGGAAGGTAAGGGTTTTAAGAAAAAAAATAAAGTTAAAATATTATTATTAGTCATGGCACCATAATCAATAATTCTCCAAACCTCCATTTATTCATCTATAAAAATGGGATTAATAATACCCATAGAACCTACCTGACAATGTTGTTATGAGAATCAAATGAGATAATCTAGGTAGAACATAAATTTTAAAGTTTATAGGAATGCCAGTTGTTATTATTAAGCTAGGAGGGACCTTTGAGGTCATCTTATAATCTCCTTATTTATATAAGGGTAAACTGAGGCCCAGAAAAGTTAAATAACTTTCAAAAAATAGTAAATGGTAGTGTTAGAATTTGAATTTTGAATAGGAGAAATGAGAGTCAAACATATAGAATACTGTAGGGTCTTGGGATTAGGTTTATTTTTCCTCTCTGTGGCCTTTCCTGTAGGTAGAGGACAGAACAGCCAAGAAATTATTATTTTTGCTAATAATAGCTAGCACTTATTTATTATTTTCAGGTCTGTGAAGTGCTTTAGGTATATTACTTACAACAATCCTGTAAGTGCTATTATTAAAATATCTTGTTTTACAGAGAGGGAAACTGAGGCTAAAAGAGACTGACTTATCTGGCCTCTGTTTGATGACATGTAATGGAGAAACACTAGATGCTTTCCCAGTAAGATCTGAGATGCAGGAAGGATGCTTGCTCCCTTTCTCTACTATTACTTGACAGAATACCAGAAGTCAGAGGAGTCAATCTCGGAACAGTGGGGCCAAGTTAGGGCCACAACCATTTATTAGGAGCTTACTATGTTCCAGGGACTGTGCCATGCCCTGGGGATACCAAGAGCGGCAAAACCAGGTGCCTGCCCTCGAGGAGCTCCCGTATCAGTGGAGGAGAAAAGAAGCAAACCACGGCATGCTCCTAAGAGATGCACAGTGGAAGGGGTGGGCATCTTGGAGGCCCTTAGAAGAGATTGGGAAAAGCTTTCTGCAGAAAAAAGGTGGGATCTGAGCTGGGTCTTAACGGAAGCCAAGAGGCTGAGATGAGGAAGGAGGCTATTCTTTCATCTAGAGGAGACAAAATTCCATCTACTTACAGATATTAAGTAGGGGACGTTTATTAGATGAGGAGACAGGCAGGTTTTCATAAATATGTTCTGTGGCAGCCCACGTCTTTGGAGTCACACAATTGCCTGAAAGGTACAGAGACTACAAGAACCCGCAGTGCTTTTTACTGGCTAGAATTTAAAAAACAAAACGCTTTTGATTCGGCAAAGCGAAATGAGGCTGGAAAGGCTTTCTTCCCACAAGGCATCACCCCAGCAAATGTCAAAATCATACAGGATTCCTTGAGAGCTGTAACATCAGATCAGATGTGACCTTGGTCAATATTCTTCTGATTGGCAATATACAGGGAGATGCACGCCCATCCACAGTCTTCGCTACTGTTATGGGGGATTTCCAACACAGGCTCCAAAACTGAAGTGGAGCTTTTATATATATATGGTAGTCAGGCGTCCTTGAAATGCTTCTCTTGGCAGGGTGGGTTCCATGGTCTAAAGGAGCTATTTCAATATTCCCATCCAAGAAAAACCAGAGATGAGGGATGCCTCTTATCTAAACTGTGATGTGCAGTTCAAAAAGATAACTCATAAGGGTCGCATGCTGCAGAAGAGAAATGATGGAAAAGTGAAGAAAAGTGGAAGAGAGAACAAGGGGAAAAGGGAAAGAGCTGCAGGCCTGTCAAATAGCTCAAATGAAGGATAGCTTGGGGGCCAGCTTGCATGCTCCAGGAGCTGTTCATCCATACGATGTTGCAAGACCTAGAAGAAGACTCCCAGCATGTTGGGTGGACTCTGTGGTGGGTTTATAAAAGGATATGGTCATCGCCCAGCAGCTCTGACATGGCAAATGTTGATTAAATTCTTGTTTGATTGACTAGGAGTGACACAAGGTTGTCACGACTGGACACGATGGATTCAATCTGCATGGCTGGAAGGAGTCCACATTTAGAACAGACTCATGGGGTATTGAAATGTGTGAAGATTTATCCAGGAATCCTTAGTGAGTCATTGGGAAAAAAATAATAGAAATATAATAGAAATAATTAATGGCTTTATCAATCTGATACAAACTAAATTTATGAAAATCTTCAGCTTTTCTGTAATGTTCCTAACAAAATCTAGGAAATAGAGATGGAAAAAGAAAAGCCATTTGACCTCTTTATTGGTGATCTCAGGTGGTGGGGGCCCCCTTATACTTCCATGTTTTGTTAGCAAGTTCTTTTTTTTTTTTTTTTAACCCTTAACTTCTGTGTATCGCCTCCTAGGTGGAAGAGTGGTAAGGGTGGGCAATGGGGGTCAAGTGACTTGCCCAGGGTCACACAGTTGGGAAGTGTCTGAAGCCAGATTTGAACCTAGGACCTCCCTCCATCTCTAGGCCTGGCTCTCAATCCACTGAGCTACCCAGCTGCCCCAGCAAGTTCTTCTTCTAGCAAACTTGAATTGTCGTCTTTGTAGCTTATAGCATCTTGGCTTTAGAATGAGAATTTTTAATGCTTAAGTCTAACTCTTTCATTTTACACATGATGTACCCGAGGCCCAGAGAAATAGGTGACCCACCTAAAGTTCATTGTAGTAGAGGTGCTGTAGTACAGATGGTAAAGGGCAGATGTGGGATTCTGGGTCCTCTGAACCCAGATCTAGGCACAGTGTCTGGCACACAATAGGTCTTAATGCTTGTTGACTTGATAACTAAACAGCTTCTCGCCCCACTTGCTCCTACTTTTCCCATTTGGAGTTAAACAAAACAAGTCTACTTCTTTCTTTCTTTAAAAAAAAATTTTTTTTAAACCCTTAATTTCTGTATATTGGCTCCTAGGTGGAAGTGTGGTAAGGGTGGGTAATGGGGATCAAGTGACTTGCCCAGGGTCACACAGCTGGGAAGTGTCTGAGGCCACATTTGAACCCAGGACATCCCGTCTCTAGGCCTGACTCTCCATCCACTGAGCTACTCAGCTGCCCCCAAGTCTACTTCTTTCAAAGCCAGCCTTTCAGATACTTGAAAACCACTATGGAATTTTAGTGATAATTAACCAATTGGCTCCCATCTGGTATCTCAATCAGTGGGAATTTGGTTTGGGTGAATTGGCTCCCCGGGGCATGATGACCTCCCTCCACTGGAGAGCAGCAGGTAGAGAGCTGGACCTGGAACTGGAAAGATTTAAGGTCAAATTTGACCCCAGACACCCATTTGCAGTCTGAGAAGCTGGACAAGTCACTTAGC
Organism: Gracilinanus agilis; assembly: GCF_016433145.1. Taxonomy (NCBI): domain Eukaryota; kingdom Metazoa; phylum Chordata; class Mammalia; order Didelphimorphia; family Didelphidae; genus Gracilinanus; species Gracilinanus agilis. Next base: position 39,308,306 of record NC_058134.1, read on the forward strand.
CAGCTCGCTTCAGTTTTCTCAACTGTAAAATGGTGATCATTGCACCTATTTCAGAGGGTTATTCTGAGGATCAAAATGAAAGACTTGTAAAGAGCTCAGCACATAGTAGGCACTTAAGTGCTCATTTCCTTCCTCCCCCTGTTGATAAAACTGAAATCCAGAAGCAGCAAAGTAAGAGAGAAGACCTTGCCGCCGTGGCCATTTCCCCCTTCTGAGCATTTAAAAAACACGGTGCCACAGAGCACAGCCAGTGTTTTCAGCAGATCTGAGCTGTAGGGTACAAATCCTCCACGATGACACAGTAGCATATGGCATCAGATGGATGCTTCTGTTTACACGGAGCCCTGGAACACTTTCAAATTCTCTCAGGAAAATCCACAGCCGTGTGAAAGAGAAAGCCGACTGGCCCAGGTCACGGGAAGGCGCTGGTGACGTTTTAGCCTGGAGAACAGACGACTTAGATGGGGACGTGGTAGCTGGTTACAGGTATCTGAAGGACTGTCATGTAGAAAAGGGATTAGAATGGTTCTGCCTGGTCCTAGAGGGCAGAACTGCGGCCAGTCGCTGGAAGGAATGGGAAGGCAGATCTTGGTTCGGTATAAAAACATACTAAGAATTGGAGCTCTTAAAAACAAGCACACACATGAACACAAAACCTGTACCTTGTCAGGATCATTATGAAGTATCAGTCCTAAGGCAGAAGAGTAGAAAGGGCTAGACCCCTGGGGTTAAGTGACTTGCTCAGGGTCACACAGTTGGGTATCGGAACTCTCTTAAAGTTGAATTTATTTCCTGAGGAAGGGGAAGGGATTCATAGTGGGGAGGACGGACAGCGAGTTCCTCTTATCTTAATTTGAAGGCGGAATGACCAGTGGTCAGGAATACCGTGTAACGTTGCTAGTGTTAGGCTGGATGCCTGAGACATCTTACACGTTTAAGATATTTCTGATTCTCTGAATGTTTCAATAGCTGGTGCTTGTTGCCAGGTGTGTCATCTTAAGAAACAAGAGCTAAAAAAGGAGGAAGGACCCCAAAGGACTCCTGTGCATTAGAAAGTTAGCTATTCGTACCTGGCATAATGTGTGAGGGAAGGGGTGTGCTCTAGAATGTAGGAGGAAAGGTACGGTTCCTCAAAGACTCATGAGGATTGAATTTCTGGTTCATTTTTTCTTGCCTCATTGCGGGGACTCTTAACTCAGCATCTGTGAATCTTGCTACAGGAGCAGCTTAGGTGGCACAGTGGACTGAGTGCTTGTTGCGGTCAAAAAGTTCAAGTCATTTTTAGTTGTACCTGAACCTTTGTAACTCTTTTGGGGTCTTTTCTTGGTACAAACACTGGAGCAATTTGCCATTTCCTTCTCCAGTTGACTATAGAGATGTGGAAACTGAGGCCAACAGGGTTAAGGGACTTGCCCAGGGTCACATAGCTGGTGTTTGAGGCCAGATTTGAACTCAGGAAGATGAGTTTTCATGATTCCAAGACGAGTATTCTAATCACTTCTCTGCTTAGCGGCAGTCAAGTAAATCCAAATTCAGATCCTGCCTCAGGCAAAATTAATAGCTATTGTGACTCAAGGCAAGACACTTAACCTCTGTTAGCCTCAGTTTCTTCATCTGTAAAATAGAAATAATAACTGTACCTATCATAATTAAAATAACATAACAATAATAAAAAGCATGATTCTGAGGAGTCAAGTGTTGTCATGAAGATAAAATGAGATATTTGAAAATCACTTTGTAAGCCTTAAACTTAAATGCTATTATTGTTAGTTGGTGGTTCAATGGAGTAGACTGCTGGGTCTGGAGTCAAACCCAGCCTCAGGCACTTACTATGTGAGTGACCCTGAGCAAGTCACTTATCCCTTTTGGTCTTTGTTTCCTCATCTGTAAAATGAGATGGAGAAGGAAATGGCAATAAAACTCCAAAGAGGTCATCAAGACTCAGACGAAACTAACAATGACAACAGCAAAATCATTGTTATCGTATTAAATATTTTCATAATTATTTCAACATAATCGTTTTCCTCTTTAATCTTATATATTTTATGCATTTAAAAACACTGAGAAGCCTCACCAGATACTGCCAGTGGGGTCTATGGGCCAAAAAAGGTTATGAATCCCTTTTTTGTTTGGTTGTTAAGTTTTGACCCTGGTTAAAGGGAAAGATACTTTTTTCCCCCCCTTTCCTCCTGGGGATTAGGATGGGAGAGAGCTAGGATACATTTGCGAAGAGAAAACATTTCCTTTAAAATCTTTTCTACAATCTAGTTGGGAATAGGCTAAAGAGGCAAGATTGAGGTCACTAAATTATATTCTTTCCCGATTGCTAACTTGGCTCTTGCCTGGCGATTGCTCGGTGTGGCTAGGTGTATATTAACATGGAATAATGTGCTCATTGGTTTCTATCGCACTGTTAAGGTTTTGAAATGGCAGAAACTAAGAAGAAAACGTCTCTGCTCTCAAGGACCTGACATTCTTATAAAGACAATATAAAGTGTAAATCTGGAGGATGACCCTGAAAGTTTTAAGTTTTAAAGCTTCAAACTGCACTGAGCTTTTGGGAATAGAAATATAAAATGAATGGGGTAATAGCAGCCTTTATACACTGCTTTGAGGTTTGCAGAATGCTTCACAAATATCTTATCCTTATCACAACCCTACAAGGCAGGTGCTATTTTTGTTCCCACCTTTCAGATGAGGAACCGGAGGCTAAGTGCTTTGTTCAGGGTCCAACAGCTGGCAGGTGTCTGGGGCCAGATTCGAACTCTGGGCTTCCTGACTCCAAGTCCAGCACTCTATTCAGTGAGCCACCAGCTTCCTTGGTTTTGGGAGAGAGGGCACTAATGGCTAGATGGGTGAGGAGAGGTATATAATGGTGATGACGACAATAACTGTCATGTAGAGGTGCCTATGCCTACTACTTTGATATTTGCCAAGCTCTTTAAATGTACCATCTCATATGATACAACAGGACCATGTGGTGGATACTCAGTAGGCACTGTCATCCATGGTTTGCAGATGAGGAGGCTCAGAGAGAGGATGAATGACTTGAACCAAATAATTCAAATGAAGGTCTTCCCGATTCCCAATCCAGTAACCCATCTACCAAGTCTAAACCAAGTTGGTTTTGGATCATGCAGGATTTTTTTCCTCTTATTGCTGGACATCTGGCCTTCTGATTGTTCATATCAATCACTGGATTGATTGTTCAGTGGATCAATCAGTGGGTAGGCCATTCGCATCAGCTAGTAAGAGCTCCTAGCTTAAAGTGTTTGAAAGGAAGCTCAGGGGAAGAGATTAAAGCATTTTAGTTCCAAAGAGGTCTGAGGGTCTCCTATGTGCTCTCTCTTCTGGTTACTACCTCAATAATAACCCCAAAGAACTGACCACACCACTATAAAAGGGAGTTCCTACTTTATTGGTAACTGGGTCATGCCCTAGTTTATCTTGATCAGGCACTGTCAAAGGTTTATAAGGAAGTGTGTGTGTGTGTGTGTGTGTGTGTGTGTGTGTGTGTGTGTGTGTGTGTGTGTGTGTGTGAGACTGCAAACACAACAAAAAGTTGTGTTTATTTTTTGGAAGCTGGATTAAAAAAAAACCCACCCACTAGTCTGGAAGTAGACTGCTGTGGAAAACAACACTCGAACTGGTGCAGATGAGCCTAGGGTCCTGGGAACTGAACCTTGTCTTCCTTCGAAGGTCATGGAGGCTGAGCAGACCAAGACGAGAAGTGAGCTGGTGCACAAGGAGACAGCAGCCAAGTACAATGCTGCCATGGGCCGCATGAGGCAGCTGGAGAAGAAACTCAAGAGGGCCATCAACAAATCCAAGTAAGTCAGGGGCGAATTCTCCAGCCTAGCTGGTGGTAGAGAGCATGAAACCTTCTTGACGGCTCAGAGGTAGAAATGGAAGGAGCGATGGGGAGAGGGCTACATCATTCACATATTTCAGAAGGTCATAGATCTAAAGCTGGGAGAAGCCTTAAAGGCCATCTAATTCAGTCCCCTCATTTTACAGATGAGGTAACTGAGGCCTAAAGAGGTGGTCATAGCTAGTAAGCATCGGTGGTAGAATCTGAACCCAAGTCTTCCTAACTCCAAATCCAGTGCTCTCTCTACAGTGCTAGGGCTTCTGATGCATGAAGGGGTATGAAGTTTATTTTCATTATAGACAGATGCCTGTGAAATGTCGTTCTTTGTAGTATCACATCACAAGTGGTAGTGCTCAGATGTCACTTCCTTTTTGAGAGCAACTGATTTCTCAAAGGAGAATTTAATTTTCAGTGAGGGTCTGCAAAAAGCCCATGGGTATCCTTGATGGCTCATTTGTAGAGAGGGAGTCATGAATGAACCTCTCTCAAATCAGGGATGGGAAGAAAGGATGTCATTTGAATGTTTAGACAGGATTATGTCTTCCGTTGCATGGTTCTGGTAGCTACATCCCTCTCTTTACATTCTGCGGTTTTCAGAACAACAAAACAATAGAAGACTTAGCCACCTCATCCAATTTCTATGAGGCAAAAACATGAGAGATGGTTAGTTTTCAAGACAAGGAAATATCTTAAAAAATACATTTGTTTTGGTGACTGATGGAGAGTAAAGCTCCGAAGGGAGAGTAGAGAGATAGTCCTGTGTGATTGCCTGGTCAAGAATCTGGGTGATACACAGAGCAATATGATAGCTTTGGAGAGGTAGATGATGATATATGCCCACTTTTCTAAATGTTGAATTCCAAGCTAAGACTTGAGGCTGTCAGGACATCTGATATCTCTGACTGGAGGAAGCACTAAAAATTCTATACTGTGGTTTCCTTTCCAAGCCCCTGCTCTGTTTGGCAGTCATTACTTCAGGCTCCTTGGTTGGTTTCATAAGAAGGGTTGTGGAAGGAAAGGGTGCAACCCTCACTTCATTACCACCCGTGTACCTTCTCCTTGCCCCCTCAATCTTTGGTCTTGTCTGCTCTCACAGTTTAAACCCTACACATGGAGTGTGTCCCAATTTTGGTGTCCTAACTTTGGATCAGAATTATGATTTATAAAAAAGTGACCCTGGCCAGGAAAAAACTTGAATGCCCTGCAGGTAAAGCATATATTGATCCCAGGCACACTTGGTATAGGCCTGCCTCTACTCATTCTGGCTATTGGTCACAGGTGGTGTGCAGAGTGGAGGGTGGCTAGGCTATTTCACTAGTTCATCAAGGTGTTCCAGGTTCATGTTTTTGAGCCAAAAGGCTGCCTCTAACGGAATCAGCAGTCTCAGAAAATAACTTTCTACAGAACTCAGCATTCAAAAGAAGGCTGTGAAACACCTCTCTGGAGTTACCATGGTCACCAAAATAAAACTTCTTTTCCTTCCCTCTTTGACTTCTGCAGACCTTATTATGAACTCAAGGCAAAATACTACGTCCAGCTCGAGGTAGGTATGGCACGCTGTCCTCTCTCTCTGTTGCTGGGACTCTTCTAGATCACAAGCTTTTGTTGTGTCCACTGTTTCATCCTGATGGACTTTTCTGCTGTACTTGGGGGAGGGCGACGATGGAAGGCCCTGCTTTGAACTGAGCATCTACTCAGGAGAGTCTCTGAATCCTGGGTGATTTCTAAGAACCCTTTGAGAATGCTATTCCATGGCTCTCTAGCCAGTGAGAAGGCCTAAGAGGCTGGAGTCTGTGCTCACAGTGGTGTGGACTTCTTTTCTGCAATGATTCACCATTCTCTAGTTGTTAAGCCTGTCCTTAGGGAGAGGGTTCTGGGTGACAGAACAGATGAATGATAACTCGTTCAATATGCTGAGCAAACATTTTAGAGCAAAGGCACATACAAAGAGAAAGGTGAAATAGCCTCTGACCTTTTCTTGGTGGGAGGAGATAGCACATACCCAGACAGCTAAATACAAAACTTTAGGATACGTCCTGAGGGATTGGGGTGGGTGTGGAGGAAACAGAAAATGGTTCTTGTAGGGGCTGGCACTTGAGCTGAATCTCAAAGGAAGCTGTGATTACGAGAGGCAGAAGAGCAGGAGAATCCATTCTAGGCATAAGGGATGGACTAAATCGTGAGGTCAGGAGACAGAGAATGTCATGGACCAGTGTGAAGATTCTCGATCTCCATCTAAAATGCTTTTTATGTAACTTAGGGTGATGGGTAGAAAAACGTTGGAGTTTATCCTTAGGAAAAGTCCTTGTTACAAAGCAGGGGCCCAGTGGATGTAAGCTCCCTAAGGGCAGGGACAAGTCTTGACACTGTCTTTAGGGTTCACTTTAGTGATCAGTGCTTGCTGGACTGGATTGGTGGTCATTTTTCTCAGTGAGCATCTCCCCTTATTCTGTTTATTAGCAATTGAAGAAGGTGGTGGATGATCTGCAGGCCAAACTGTCTCTGGCCAAAGGCGAGTACAAGACAGCACTGAAGAACCTGGAGATGATTTCTGATGAGATCCATGAGAGGAGGCGTTCCAGTGCCATGGGTCCCCGGGGCTGTGGGGTGGGCGCTGAGGGCAATGGCGTGTCTGCAGAGGATCTCTCCAGGAACAAGGTGGAGTTCGACTCAGCTTCAGGTGAGTGGAGAGGTCAGAGGGTAAGTGGGGGAAAAGCTGTCTGAAGATCCCAACTCCAGGCAGCAACTTGGGGTGTTTTGTGTCTCAAAGGCAAAGGAAGACTGGTTTGTGCCAGTAGGAAGAAGACATAGAATTGCAAAGGAAATCAATTACGTTGAAATTTTTATCAAAATATTTTGAGAAATGAGTTCACAGACCCCAGGTTAGGAACTCTTGTTTTATACTCAACAGTATCCTAAAATGGACAATAGTTAACATTTCTGTGCCTCTTGGTTTGAGTCCTATGACAAGGGACAGTACAGATGGAGGTTCAGAAGGATTAAGTGATTTATCCTTGGTCACACAGCTACTAGATGTCAAAGGCAAAATCTGAACCCCAAACCTCCAAGCTCCATATCCAGCATCTTTTCCATGACTCCACATGTTTTCTGATATTTTAAGTCTCTTCTCTACCAGATTTCTTGGTAGGCCTTTACCTCCTCATCTCATGCCAACCAGTGCCTCTTTCCCACGGTGGGAATTAAATGAAGTTATTTTTCATGTGTTCATGCTTAAAAATAAGGGGAAGAGTATTGTGGTATGAGAGAAAAGGTCCAATCAAAACCTGTAGCCATGGCTTGTTCTTCAGCCACCTTTAGCTCAGAAACTAAGGATAATCAGAGGCGATTAACAATGTCTAGGAGAGCCGGCTTCTGGGGTAATAGGTGGTGATCATGGATCACAGATTTAAGGCTGGAAGGGGCCTTACTTACAGATGAGGACAGTGAGGCTGAGAGGTTACTAAGTAATTTGGCTGCGCAGGTCCTCAGAGCTTTGGATAGGATCTGAGCTTGGGCCTCCCGACTCTAAGACGGGCCTTCTTCCCCTTGTTCCGTCTCAGAGATGGTCCCAGGAGAGGTGACTGGGTAAGCGTGCCCAACGGTTCTGTGTGAGGATTGAAGAGCTAATTTTCAGTTTTTAAAAAGCATTCATTTTGTTCTTTTATTGCAAACAGTTCTTTAGGCTGAGCCTTTGAGAAGGTTCCAGGGAAGGGAAGAAAAGGTGCAACCCATTCCCAACTGAGGCCGTCTGCTCAAGGGCCTCCTGGCCACTCGCCTGGAGGTGGTGGGCAGGGAAGGTGGCAGAGTTCTGACATGCATTTCCCTCTTGATCTGTAGCTGGATTTCCTCCCCCCACTGCCAGGAGACGGCTCAGGTAGCGGACATTCTCTTCTAATAAAAGGGAGAGGAGAGGCGGATTTCGGCTCTAGAGGTTCCAAGATGACTTAAGGGGCATCTTCCGTCCCCTCCATTCTTGTTTAGTGGTCTGGAGAGTGCAAGGCGCGGTTCCCAGTGGGGGCCTGGTCCCTGGGTTTCCTTTCTCTTTGAGAGAAGGGAAAGGAATAGGCTTCTCCTTCTGTTGTCACCCACAGGGGGCGAGGGGGTGAAAGCGCAGCCTCGAGGGGCTTTAGTTCCTGTAAACCCGTCTGCCTGCCCCCCAAAGCGGACTGTAAGAGACGGCTTGTCCTTTGGCAAACCCAGCGAGACTTGTGTTCTCTCCAACGCTGCAGTGGCCTCGGAGGCATTCGAAGAGGACAACTGCGGCAGCTTTGTGTCGGAAGACGATTCCGAAACCCAGTCTGTGTCCAGCTTCAGTTCGGGGCCGACGAGTCCTTACGAGCTCCCGAGCCCGTTGTCTCTGGTCATGAGGCCTGGCAGCCTCGATCTGCCCAGCCCCGTGTCCCTCTCCGAGTTTGGGATCATGTTTCCCGTGCTGGGGCCCCGGAGTGAATGCAGCGGGGCTTCGTCCCCAGAGTGCGAAGTGGAAAGAGGTAAGGGCTTCCTTTCTTCCCCCCCATGTTCACCCAGCTCAGCAGTTTTTGCGCTTTGCCTCCTGATGTCAGACAAGCTTTCTGATGCTAAGCAGGCTGCTGGGACCCGAGGAGCCCTAAACGGGGGAGCTAAGAGCACCCCGGGCTAAAGCCAGCCTCAGATGCTTACAAGGGGTTCGGGGCTCCCCGGGGATGCAGCCATGTTGCATCTGTATTTGAACCGTTGCTCTCGTTGGATTCCTTCAGGGGACAGGGCAGAAGGGGCCGAGAACAAGACGAGCGACAAAGCCAACAACAACCGGAGCGTCGGCATGGCCGGCGGCGGACACGGCGGCACTTCCTCCCCCGCAGACCGGAGCCTGGACAACGAGCTCAAGCAGCTGTCGCTCCAGTACCCGAAGGGAAAGGACGGGCTCGTGGGCGACAGAAAAGTGGTGCAGATAGGCTGAAGGGCGGAGGAGGCCGGTGCCCCGAGGTCGGAGGATTGACGTGGGAAACTAGCCGTTCGGACAGTGTTGTGCCAATATTTCTTTACTATATGCCAAATCTTAAGCATTTACTCTGAACTGCACTGATGGGGTTTGTGACGCGGCGGGCCGGAGCCAGCTCTGCTTCGGTGCCCAGCACGGTGTCCTGGGGAGGGGCGGGCTTGGGAGGATGGAGGCTGGGAGCCGGCCAGGCATTTGTAAACTACGTTTTCCCCAACATCCTTGTTAGGAGCAATAAGAGCCGCTTCCCAGACTCTGGCCAGAAAGCAGGAGGGCTGGGAGGTGGGCATTGGGCTCTCCTTCCTCTTCCTAGACCCGCTCCCCGGGCCTCTGGGGCCGGCGGCCTCCTCAACGAAACGACTTCAATCATCGTCACTCAGAGAACTGGAAGGTCTTTCAGAATGTGGCCTCCCCAAAGCCGTCCTCTCTGGGTCCCAGAGGAGAGGCCCAGCCTGACCCGCGGCCTCTCCTCCACAAGTGACCCGCTGTTAAGCCGGCCAATGGTGCTCGCCACGGGCACCCCCTGGGCGCTCTGGCCCGGGAGGCCTGGGAACTTGCTGTCGGGGGCTCCTGGCTGGGGCAGGCAGTGTAGGGTAGGCCTGGCGATGCCAGCCAAGGGGTGGTGGGAGGGGGGGATCCACGGTTTGTTCTTCATGAGATGCATGTGCCGGAGCCGTCGGCCTTTGTGGACTCTAGACTGACAAAGTGTTCATTTCTGTGGGTTGTAACTTTTTCCTTCTCTTTTAAAAAGCAATTCCTAAGGGTGACGCGGCTCCCGCGTACGTGACACTGTTCCTTCCAAGCTAGAAAGAGGGAGTTAGGCATGTCTTGGCAAAGGCTGTCCCGCAGAAGCGGGGGGCCTCGTAGTTATGCTCATAGTTAAGCGTAGGTTACTTTTCTTTCCCGTTTTGGTGGTTTGCGTAGATAAAGCACCGTAGCTGTCCCTTTGGTTCAATGGGGGGGGGGGGGGCATCACACCAACCGTTCCGACTCTCAGCCTATTTCAGGAATGAGGTCTTGGATTCTCTGTTATTGATGTCACTGTTCCTGCCCCATCTCCAATAGCCAGTCCTGTTTGTAAACTTCTTCATATTGGTAAACCTTCAATTTTTCCTATTTTTTATGGACTGATACGGTATCCTGATTTCAAAGTTATTTTGTACTTGTCTTAATACCTTGAATGTAATAAAAACAAAATCTCAAGCCAGTGGCTAACCCTCTGTGACTTTACACACGTCGTCCCGCCTTTTACATCACACACGGGCTAAGATGTGATCTCTTGCTCTCCTTCCTCTCTTATTTCAAAGAAAAGCGGTTAAGAAAAAACACCCAAGTGCGAGTCCCTGGGCTGCCCTTCCGACCTCTGCGGGCCCCCGCGGCGGGGAGGTGACTTGGGGGGACCTTCTAGTCTTAGGGACCGTCTCTGATTCCCTTTGAGGTTGATTTGCCCAAAGAAATAACACGAGGATACCCAACCCGCACAGTTATCCTATGTGAAGAGCTGACTACACATAAACCCTCTTATTGAATAAAAGCTGTACTTCTGTGCAGCTTCCCGGCTTCCAAACGTAGTCCAGAACCAGGGAAACAGTGTCCAGCTGGCCTCCAGAGCCGTTTCCTCTGACGAGATCTGCAGCCGCCACGGGCAGCCATCAGTAGGAGTTGAGCATCTCTCAGAATGGATGTCGTCATTTTGTACAAATTTATGTAATAAGGTAGCCACCTGCCCCTTCTCTTTGCTTTCAGTTATGATCTTCCATTTGTTTCCTTCCAACTGGAATCCCCAAACAAAGGCTGCTACTGCGCTCCCTGGTCTGCTTAAGTGTTTTCAGTCATTTTAAGTGCCCGGCGATCAAGCCGGGGTGGTCCGTGCAGTACTCGGGGGACTCTCTCGGTTCATGCTATATATCCAGCTGGAAGAGGGCCCCAGAGATAATAAGGCTTGGATGGCGGCCCACCTCCAAGATGAATAGAACAGAGATGCAGTGAGCCAGGTGTGGGACATCTGCAGCACCTTCTGCAGGACCGGCACACACTAATCCAGCCAGTCTCAAAAGCTCAAACACTGCGCAGTTCCCATTTCAATGGCGATTTAAAGGTGACAAAGCTTTTGCTCTGTGGCCTTGGGGAAACCACCTCCCCTGGCTGAGCCTGTTTCCTAATCTGTAGAATGAGACTGGACTAAGTGAACCTCAAAGGTTACCTCTAGCTTTAAATCGCTAGCCTCACACACCGTGTCTGAGTCTGGGAGAAAACAATGGATCTTTAAAGGAAAATAACACCTGTCTTTCCTGCACTCCCAAAATGAGAGGGGATCTGGAAATGCCAGCAGGAAGAGGGACAGACAGGTCAAAGGGTCCTCCTATCACTTAGCGCAATCTCCTTACTTCACAGATGTGTAAATTGAGGCCCACAAAGGAAATGACTGCCCTGAGGAGGCACAGGAGCTCAAAGCCAGATCTTGGCACTAAGTCAGGTCGTCACAGATTTAGGCTAGGAAAAGTTTTTAAGTCACAGAGTCCAATACTACCCGAAGCCCAGGGAAGACACTTGACCAAAGTCACACCAGTGATGCTGTGCCACCTCCTCCAGGATGGTCCCCACCAACAAAAGGGCAGGACGGAAGTGGAAATGGAAGGTGATGAGTTTTTAAATGAAGTTCTGCTTCTTCTCTACCTGATCTAGGACTTCATTTATGGAATTCCCAAGGATGCTTCCTGACCAGGGCAGGTGGCACCAGCTTCTAGGCTCAGAGAACTGCTGAGGCAATAAATGGGAGGTTCAGTGACTAGACTGGGGTCCCACAGTCAGTCAGTTTGTCAGAGGCAGGAGCTGAACCCAGGGCTTCCTGGTGGCACTGCCTTTCAAAGACTGTCTTACTGTGCCATTTTCTCTAGGTCTGAGGAGGGAATATATACTTTTTTTTTTTTTAAACCGTTACCTTCCATCTTGGAGTCAATACTGTGTATTGGCTCCAAGGCAGAAGAGTGGTAAAGGTGGGCAATGGGGGTCAAGTGACTTGCCCAGGGTCACACAGCTGGGAAGTGTCTGAGGCCAGATTTGAACCTAGAACCTCCTGTCTCTAGACCTGGCTCTCAATTTACTGAGCTACTTAGCTGCCCCCTATATACTTTCTTAAAAGTTTTATGAATCTAATTATTACTGCATCACCTTCATCCCTCTTTATGGTTGAAAAAGACCACAGGGAAAAATGAGATTGAATAAGTGGAAATTGATTTTAAAAGGGTTTCTGTTTTATTGAAAGAGAACTGGGATGCCATTCTAAGTAAAAGCCGGGGTTATTTCTCTTTAAGAGAAGTCCTAGCTGTATAGAATCAAGGTATGTTGACACCAGATCCATAGGAGGTCATTTACCATCTAAGGTAGCCAAGAAACAGGAAATGAGGAAGTCCAGGAACTTTCTTCAGAGGAGAAACCTTCAGGCCCTTGTTCTTAGTTCCCACATATTTGTAATCATTCTGGTGACCGACTTTCCAAGTCCCCAGCAAATCAGAAGCCATCAGGAGGAAGTGCCAGAGACTGCAACAAGCATCAGCTTATGGAGAAGGTGATAAATGAAAAAGCATAGCAGCCTAGGGAAACATAACTAGGGGCAAATGGCCCCTTGCCTTATTACTCCAAAGGAGTCTCTGAAATTGGGACCTTCTCCCCTGATTCTGGGTCATGATGGCCTTGGAGTTAACCAGAAAAGATGACAAGTTTAAGATGGCAGGTTTGTAAAGATTTTCTTTAAAAATGGGTTCAAAGAGTATTTGGTGTTTCCTAGGATTAAGTCCTGGCTATGCCATAGGAAGTCTCAGAGAATGGACAAAGGCACTGGTAAGGTAAGGGGTTTACCTGTAGTCTCGCCAGTTATGAAGAAATTCTTCTTTTATGAAACCACCTTCCTCTTACAAGGTATGGAAAAATGGGGGCAGCTACATGAGCTTTGGAAGGGAGTCTCCATCCACAACTTCTTGGGAGAATGGGATCAACCCTGGCTATTTGAGCACAGAGCACCAGAAAAAAAAAGAGGTCAGACAAGCAAGGGTCAGCACAACCATTAGCAGGAAGACCATCAGATTAGTGGAACTGGAAGTGGCCCCCTGAAAATGGAGGGAAGCAAATGGTGAGACTGATGATAGGAACGATATTGCATGTTATGTGTGTGAATCAATTTTCTTAACCTGTTCTGGGTCATGGATCCCTCTGGCAGCCTAGTGAAGCTTAATAGACCCTTTCTCAGAAGAATGTGTCAAGTGCCTAAAATACAGAGGATTTCAAAGGAAATTCGTTTAAGGGAATGTTATCAAACCTAAAAAAAGTAGAAGGCCCCCAGATTAAGAATTTTGTTCTATCTGAAATCTTTCCTGAGGCTCTCAGCTGTGAGAGCCCTTCCCACACTCCCTTGTATCTCTGATATACTTACGTCTCCACATGCTACCTCCCCTGACAGAACATAAGCTCCTCGCAGGCAGGGCCTGCCTCCATTTTAGTCTTTGGGTCCCCAGCATTCAGACTAAGAACCTCATGCTCACAACTGACATACAGAAGGGTTTTGGGGCGGGGTGGGATGCGAAAGGGAAATGATAACTGTCTCAAAGATTCTTTGACGGTGTGGTGCCATGTAAAGTCAATAGGATTGGGTTTCAGTTCTGACACTCCCAAGCGTTACTCTCTTCACCTGCAGAGTGAGGAGTTGGGCTGAATCATCTTCGGGGTCTTTGCCATCTGCAAAGCTGGACTCCTCTGAGCTGATGAATTAGAAGCAATAGCCAAAAGTGCAGGGACGGATTTAGGCTGGATTCTAAGGTTTCCCCATTGTCCCACACACTGAGATTCTGGAGGACGATCCTCCTTATTTTATAAGGAGAGAAACAATTGACCAGATTTAACATCACACAGCCAAGATTAAATCAATGTACTTAATTTACAAGTATGTAATACTTCTTGAGGCATAATCTATTAGGGAACATTTTGTTGGATAAGTGACCAAGAATTATATAAGCAAAGATGAGTCAGATCACCCTTCATGATATAAAGTTAAGCTTACAGTTGTGAAAGTAGAAAACCCTGCACGTATGATTATGGCTTGACCCTGCTCTCACTCATGCAATTTTAGACTCCTGTAACAGCAGAGTTGGGTGGCGATACCTGATCATCTCATTCAATCCTATAATTTTATAGCCTAGGCCACGAAGAAGCCAAATGACTTGCTCAAGGTCACATAGCCAAGTAATGAAAAATAAGACCAATTTTTGGTCCAATGTTCTTTCTCAAAGGCAATCAGTGAGTACTGACTGTGCCAGGCCCTAGGCTTTAAATTCCTCCTTGCAAGAGCTACAATAAGATGAAGTTCAATTTTTAGTCATGCAGCAAGTCACTCATCCCGTAACATTGTCCCCAAAGGGAATTATTTCATCTAATTGTTTCTTGCCTTTCACAAAAAGTCACACCAAGTGAATGAGATTCTTTACCTCCTGATCCAAAAAGACTATTCCCAGTCCATAACTAACTTCTTCATCTTCTTACAAATGGGGCCATTAGTTTAATTCCTACCCCAAGCTGAAATTATAGAAACAAAGTTTAGTACATTTGAATATGCTGTAAGAATTATGTTAAATACAACTTACTGGATGGGACAATAAATACAAAGGAGATGGTTTAAAATAAGTACTCTTTCAGGCTTAGAGACGGGAGGTCCTAGGTTCAAATTTGGCCTCAGACACTTTCCAGCTGTGTGACCCTGGGCAAGTCACTTGACCCCCATTGCCTACCCTTACCACTCTTCTGCCTTGGAACCAATACACAGTATTGACTCCAAGATGGAAGGTAAGGGTTAAAAAAAAAAAGAGTACTCTTGTGATAGCAAACTATTCTATGATCAATGCTTAATAAAGTAATTCTAGGGACATTTTAATTAGCATCCTTCCAACCCTCGTCAAAAATAGATTTACAGCTGCCAACCCATACCATTGCCTACAGTAAGTTGTGTAGGTTTAATTTCTGTCTCTGTATAGTCAACACTATGGTTTTTCTAGTAGCAATGCATGACTGAGAGTTGGACTATAAAGAAAGCTAAGTGCCACAGAATTGATGCTTTTGAATTGTGGTGCTAGAGAACGTTTTTTTTTCCCTTTCTTTTTAAATCACTTACTGAGTATTGGTTCCAAGACCAAAGAATGTTAAGGCCTAGGCAACTAAGGTTAAGTGACTTGACTAGGATCATACTGCTAGAAAGTGTTTGAGGTCAGATTTGAAGCCAGGACCTCTCATCTCCAGGTCTGACTCTCAATTCACTGGAGAAGACTTTTGAGAGTCTCATGTATAGCAAGGAGATGACATCAGTCAATACTTAGAGAAACTAATTCAGACTGTTCACCTACTGAAGCAGAAGCCTAAATATTTTGGCCACTTAAAGAGAAGCCAGGATTCACTAGAGAAGACCCTGATGTTGGTAAGGGAATGGCAAGAGGTCAAGAATGGGCAGTGTCATGGACACATGAGTATAAACTTAGACTTTGAAAGATATAGTGGAGGCTACAGAAAGCCCTGGAATGCTATGGTTGGATGTAACTGAATAAACGATCTCTCTCATGATAAGAAAGAAGCATTCTCTTGGTATTGGAACTCAAAAGAAAGGGCAAAATCACTGCAGTTGACAATACGACTCTTGGTTTAAGACTTCTAAATTTTTTTTGGTGGGGAGAAGGGGTTGTTGCAACATGAAAAGAAATGAGAATCCAGGTCCAAGATGACTTTCCTGATGCCAGTATCTTGATATATATATAAACATTAAGTACATCAGAGATCAGCTTGGATTTCAATTTAATCTTTAGGAATGTCTAACATTCCCCCCCCCCCCCACTTCATCAAAAATACAAAAAAGCACCAATGAATAGCATTAACCTAATCTCCCAAAATTATTTAAAATGTCTAAAAATGATATCAATGAATTATGCACCCAACTTCCCACTTACCTGAAGTCTTGCTACAATATCATCAGCTTGTTTGTTATAGGACAATCAACATGATTTAATAAAATATACTTTTAAAATCTAAAACATTACATCCAACACCATAATAGGAAATTTCAAGCAACTGGTGTTTAGCGGGCAGAAACAAGCTGTGATCACTGAAAAACCACACAGAATTGATATTATATAACTCTGACAATCTGAATTTTTGAGAGCATATGTCAGTGTTGAAGGGATGTGAAACTTAACAGAGCCAATGATTGGAATGGGATCTGAGGGTCAGAATGCCCCATGCTCTGTATTGCTTCTATCATTCTAAGGAAGGTGAGCAGGTATATCCCCAGCATCTCACACAGCATACCTGGCTTGTACCAGGACTTTGAAGTGCTTGCCAAAGTGAAGTGACTCATAAATTCTAAGACTAAGCTGTAGATAAAGTAACCCCCTACACCAGCCAAGTCACAAGTGCCATCCCTATTGTGATCCAATTCAGATGGTCCATTTTCTGGCTGGATATCAAATTACTATGCATAGTGGAGTCATGTATGCCAACTAGAATTCAGAATATCAGAATAGGTTTCAGCATTAGAAAAATGCTGAAAGCTAAAGGCTACCACAATCCATGTAAGCTCCTTAAGGTGATATCCATCCTTTATTTTTAGCATATCAACTACCTCCCCCCCCCCCCCCAGATTACTTCACAGTCTGTCCATCTGACTGGCTCAGTGCCCAAGGGATGCCAGTCTTGTCTATAGTCTGGCATCCACAAATGTCCTGTCACTCTCACTTCTTCCTGAGCCATCCTGCCTTTCTAGTCTTGGCCCTGTCTGGATTCCTAACCTCCCCTGGTTTCTCTCTACTTCATCATGAAGTCAGTGCTGGAGCTGCCACAGGCAGAAGGGAGGAGCTGAGGTTGGGAGAATTTGCCATTTCAATAAAAAGATCAAAGAAAGTCTTCAGAATGATGGAAAGATAGACCGCAGGGACAGCCAGATTGAGTCATATCATTTTGAGAAAGGGAGAAAAGTAAAAAAGCCAAGGATCCATAAAATACAGTTAGACTTAAAAAGAACCAGAAACAAATGAAAATTGCATGGATAATCTTTTATGTATATACAAAGATCCAACTGTGTGTGAGTGCATGTGTGTGTGTAAATCTTTATGAGATGAGAAGACAGGGGAATGGGACATGGGGAGGTGGGACTGGGTGGTGTCAAACACAGGAGGGAGGTTGGGGTCAGTAGGACAGGCTGGGCTTTCACATGGAGTAGCAAAAGGATGGCAAGAGAAGACATGATACACAAAACAGGGTTGTGCCAAGCTCCTTACATTAATCTTCTGAAATGAAGCACTCTGGATTCCCCAGGTACAAATCCATTAACAGAATAAATCTGTTTTCCTAAAATCTAGAACAAGTTTTAAGATGCCTTTTTAACTAAAAGCATGATCAAAGTTCAGTCAAACATGACCCATGGGACTGACTTTCTAAGATTTCACAAGAAAGTGCATGTAAGAAATGTTCTATTTTGTCCTCTGTTTCTCTAAGTTTGTTAAACTGCAATTATTCTGAGGGCTGTAAAAAACACCTTTTACTGAAATAAAAAGCCACGTTAATGCCAAATTAAAATGTTCTTACTAATAAGGCAGAGAAAATCTGATTGAATATCAAATTTTCAAATTCTTTTAACATCTACAAATCTTCCCAAAGTGATGCTTGGGTAAACACCCGGGAATTTAAAAATTACATTAGTGCCTGGGAAATTCATTCTTCCTGAATCAAAATAATCACACCGACTTTTATTTAAGCTTTCAATTGCATTTTCTTCAAAGTGCTGTTTTCCATAAGAGACAGAACTAAAAAGCATCAAAGTGAGTAGAAAAGAGAGTAAAAAATTAAATTGTAATATCTTCAATGTCTCAGAGGATTTTGTCATTTTCAAACTTGATACAAGATGAACCACAAAGCAGCAATAGGCAAAATATTTTCTTCTAACAACATTATTTCATATGTGATGTGTACCTAACTTAAAAAATGTTCAGCATTTTCATGCTAAGATTACCAATATCTCTCTCTCTCTCCTCGCCTCCCAACATCTCTTAAAGCTTCCAAAGCAGTTTCAATCCTTGGTAATATCTGAGCAGCAAAACCCTCAAAGTCATAAATAAACAAAATAATTAAAAGCCTAAAGATGGAGACATGATCCATTTTAGTAAATAGTAGCGCAAAACGTGTAGTTTATCTGAGCTTTTTTTCCTCTGTAAACTTACATTCTTGTAGGAATAAAGCACAATAATCCTCATCTGAACAGTTCATATTTGGTGGATGCCACTGAGTCAAGTCCAGTATTACTGCTGTGACTTCTCAGTCACTGAAGTTGTGTTGCCTTGATAGGGATAACACTATTGAAGTCCAAGAAAAAGGGTCCTTCTTGTTTAGGCAAAAAGGTACTGGGAATGATATTGTAGATACCAGCAGGGACATTATCCACTTCAAGGTAACAAAATCCACATCTGCAATCAAGAAATGATCAAGGCAAGGTTCACAAAATTGTGGAGAAAGCAATGCAGAAGAGAAATGAGATTTAAAACGTGAACATTACCTATAATCACCACTGGTCTTCTTCTGAAAGGTTGAAGGGCCAGGATCTCCTACTACTGACACCGTGACAAGTTCAAACCCAACACTATATTGCCTATTATTTTCAAAAGAATGAAATGTCCATTATCAGATATACTCAAATAAATACAAGCTTGCAACATGGTTACATTTATATTACAGATATACTATAAAGAACTACAATTTGGAAACAACTGCATGTTAGTTTTGCACTTAATTATACACAGGCCATTTCTACTACCTTTTAGAATCTGTCAGGATTAACATTATTCAATTCAATTTAGATGAGGCTGCTTTTTTTTGCCATTTAGTATATGCTTGCTGATCAAGTTATTAAAAGGATGAGTAGATGGCTGGCAACTATTTATAAAATAATGCATATTAGTTATTTGGATTATCTTTGAATAAACCTTGACCAAAAATATACAAACACTATGTTAAACTTTAAAATAACTATACTGTGAGCTTTTAAAGAGTTAAAAACATTGCCTCCTTTTTTATGTTCAAAGTGCCTAGCACAGTGACTGCAATCTTCAGGCCCTGCAGATCTAAGCTTAATCCATAACTGTCAGTTCAATTCATCACATGCCTTCTATGAACTAAGCACTAGGATGGGCACTAGGAATACAAAGACACAGATGAGGTAAGAGAAAATCCCTTGAGGATTTTATATTCTGAATCATACATCACCCACTGTTTCTCAATAAACATATACCTTAGTGGTTTTAGAAAAATAATTTAGAAACAAGAAAATACCAGCAACCTCTTTTGAATGATTTCTCAAGACATGCACATCCTAATTTGACTTATGCCATTATTCCAATATGATTCATGACTCTAAACAAACCTTGGTCCTCTTAGTTCAATGAGGAGTGGCCCAGCCTTTTCCAGCTGGAATTGGTAGATGGGGTTGTTTTTGTGGGAATCCCTGAAGTTCCCACATCCTCCAGCACTCTGACCTTTCCACTGTCCATTAATCTAAAAACAAATAAAATACTTTAGTATAAATTCCACTGACAAAGTCTGATGAATATGCATGTAACTTTTTCTATACTCCTAGATTTCTCTTTGAAAATGCTCCCTTGTCCATGCTTGGGGAAATGAGAAACTACCAAGGGTTCTTTGCCTCATCTCTGTCTTGTTGAAACCTCACCCATCAAGCCCAGGTCTGAATGCTTTCTCCTCTCAATGATTTCTCTGACTTCTCCAGCCAAGACTGATCTCTCCTTCTCTTTGTATTTTATCACATTTTGCCTTGAATGTCATTTATCTGTGTCTAGGTTTTATCTTCCTGACTGGATGTTTTTGAGGGCAAGTCTTATGCATCTTTGTATTTTCTTTAATACTTTATGTAGAGTAAAAGCTCAAGTAATGCATGCTGAATGAATAAAACTGAACACAACTGGAACAGAGGAAGAATTCTTTTGAAATGTCTTCTGTATTTATTCTTTCCTTCCCACTTTCAGCTCCTACCCCAGTCCAAATATAATCACATCACCTGGACTAACAATTTTGTCAGATATAAATCACATTGACCCAAAGAGGCATTTTACTTACCCTTTTTGATACAATATATGGTGTAGGAATCTTTGAAAAAGTAAATTTACATGCTGAGTACACCTAGGTTAAAAAAAAAGAAAAAGTATATAAAACTCTACTGGGCAAACAAACTTTTAGTTAGAAAATTCTTTTAAAATTTAAACTGAATTCTCCACATGGAGTGTCATAATTGAGAAGAAACAATTTCTCTTGGCTCATTTTGGGTTTATAGTGTATTGGCTACATCATTTCTGGCCACCAGAGGGTGACATGTAGACCTCCAGCAGCCTATTATCACACCTTACTGTTACCTTTTCAAAGCCTATAAGCTAAAAAGATTTGGATTCACCCAGCCTCCTAGTGGGTAGAGACCTCAAAGGCCAGGACCAAAATAAGAATCTCTAAAACACATCCCTACACAGAATCATCCAGCCTTTGCTTAAAAACTTCCCATGAGAGAGAACCCATATCAGAGGGTCACCCTTCCACATTGGGATAGCTCTGTCACAGAGTTTTCCTTTTACATTAAGCCTAAATTTAGATCTTTGTACCGTCTACCCATTACTCCAACCCTCTGGAGGCAAGCAAAACAAGTGTGACCCATTTGCTACAAAAAGGACCTCCAAGTCTTGAGGAAAGTTATCATGTCTCTCCAAGTCTTTTCTTTTCTAAGTTGAACAGACCAAGTTCCTTTGATTGCTCTTCACGTGCTCTCCAGGCTCTTCATCATTCCTGAGAACCCTCCACTGGACAGCCTCTAGCTTGCCAATTTCCTTTTACTCAAATGTGGCATACACTAGAGCCACTGGCTTCCCTGGACAGAGTGACACAGCTGGGCCATCACGAGAGACCTGGCCACTTAACTAGCCTTGGGCAAGATATTAACCTCTGCAAATGCCAGTTTTTTCATCTATCATAAATTTGTGCTGAAACCTCAAATAGCTATTATGAGGCTCAAAAGAGATCATGGCTCTGAAAGCACCTTCTGCAGGATCAGAGTGCTGATTTAAAACCCTAACTTGATCTGAGAATTTGAAATCCACACACAATAAGGCATAAAATTAAATTAAGGTATTTTTCTTCCTAAAGGTGCTACTGAATTGTAGTACAGAAGGAGACAACTGCTTCATTTTTAGAAATAGAGCATCCTTTATTCCCCCAATCCATATGGGTCTGGTAACAAACTGCCTCATTCGTCTGAGAAGAACAGTTAGCATTTTTACAGCACCAACTATGGGCTGGGCCTGGTGCTAAGAAGGGTCTGAGTGGCTCAGCACCAGCAGAGTGGCTGGGGGAGGTGAACTTGCTGGGCAGCCCAACCAAGAACAGCGTTGCTAAGAGAGGCTGCAATCTGCTTCAGTGGAAGGTATGCACATACCTGTGAAATCACAGACCCTTTGAGTGCTGGCATTTCTCCTAATCATCTGCTTACACAGAACAGAGTACTTTTTTCCAATGAAAACAACCACATGCCATCTGGCTAACATTCCTTTATCCCATTCCGTTGTGCCAACATAGCCCGAACCTACCCTGACTGTGTAGTGGATGGTGTTCTGTTTCTCATACTGAGACACCACTAGCGTAAAGATGTGAGGCCCTGGAGTTGTTAGCTTTATCTTGGTCAGATAATGGGGGCTATTGATGCGAATTCCATCAATATATGGAGGTGGGTCAGCTGGGAAAAAACAAAACAAAACAACAAAAAGATGTGTTTTAGAACCAGCCAGTTTATTTTGAATGTCAGTTTGATGCTCAGTGAGATGCTCACTCTTAACAGGATCAAGTCTATTAAAAAGTCTGTATTTTCCCACAATGGATGCATTGAAATTGAATAGTTCAGAACATGGTAGTACAATACAGTCCAAAGTAATCATTTTGAAACACATTAAAAGACAAACAGTAGTTGAGATTTATGCTACAATGAATTCTGAGAGCATAATTAATCAATGTTGCTTCATAAAGTAAAAATCTTCAAATATTTGCATTTCATTCCATACATGTTGTGCCAGCCCCATTCTAAGTCACAATACTAGCTCCACCAGTTTTCACCCTTCTCATGGTTCAGTTTAAAGATAGAATGATATACTTGAAAGAGTCAGGAACTGGGTAACAGGAAGCTTGAGATACAGTTCTGGCTTATGCCACTAATCAAAACAACCAAAGCTTTAAAGATTTGCAAGACACTTTTTGAACATCACAGCTGGGGTCTGCATCTTGTTCAAAGGAAGATGGAAAGTTGTCAGTAAGGAATAGTAAAGAGGCTCAATGTGGCTAGTATGGAGAATGTATGATGGGCAAAACTATGTAACAAGTCTGGAAAAGTGGAAAAGAGCTGAACTATGAAGGGCTTTAATATTACAGACATTTTTTTTCATTCTAGAGGTGCTGGGGAGTCATTGGAATTTTCTGACAGAGGAGTGACATGGTATGACTTGAAAAATTTGAAAATATATCCTAAAAAAACATCACCTTTGTAGCCATGTGGACAATGGATTGGAGATAAGAGAGATAGAAGGCAAGATCAATGAAGTGGTTACTGAAAAAGTCTGGGCAAAAGGTGTTAAGTGCCTGAAGATGCTGCAGAGGTGGAATGGTCAAGCTTAGGCACTGTGTGTGTGAGTGTGTGTGTGAGATTGAGGAGTCAAGGAGGACTCCATTGGAAATGTCTAAGAGGCAGATACTAAGACAGCGATGGAGCTGATGAGATCACCAAGAGTGACTACTGAGAAAAGAGAAGAGGGTCCAGGAAAAAGCCTTGTAATATATTCGGTTGGGGGGTGGCACATGGATGAGACCACAGTGGAGATCAAGGAGGACCAGAAACCCCAGCTTCCTTCAAAGCACAGCTCAGGAGACCTTTCTTAACTCCTCCTGAAATCAGCATTCTTTCTTTCTTGAAATTACTTTGTATTACTTTACTTGGTACCTGTTGCATTTCCTCTGTAGAAAGTAAGCTCCTTGAGGGCAGAGAGACTGTTTCATTTTTGTATGTACACTCAGGACTAAGTCCAGTGTCTTGCATAGGCCTTAACAAATGCTTGCTGATTTGATTTATCTAAGTCATGGATAAAAATGAATTAACTAGCAAAAGGCAAAGCAAAATCTCTGGGGCACTAGATTCCAGATCTTCTAAGCTGATTCTGAATCATTACTTGTGCCCAAATCCACCTAATTTTGCTTCACAGCAGGAGCGATTCTGCCAAATGATTTCTAAAATCTATGTGAATAACATAGCATTTTCAGATTAATTTATTAATAGTCAAGAAAGAGCATTAGCCTAGGTATGAGCTACTCTTGAGAAGTCAGGCTAGCTCTGGATCACAACTTTTTCTTAGATGCATACTAACCATCCCTTTAGAGCTATATTCAAGAACTTTTCCGGGAATCAAAGTAAAGTCCACTAGTCTATAGTTTAAAGATTCTATTCCTCACCTCCCACTTATGGCATTGCCTTTTTCCAATCCTGAGGTAATTGTTCTCCATTTTCTTTTAAACTATGCACACAATTATAATGAGGAGGGAATGAAAAATGAAATACTGGCTAGTTGTAAAAAAGAGGCAGAAGGTAATGGTCATTACAAATGATGGTCAAAACTGAAGATGGTATTTTGTGATTTCTCAGGGATAGAGAATAGTCATAAAAACCCTAGGGATATATCTTAATTTCTTAGTCAAATTAATAGCTAATTTTCATTTTTCCCTCTATAGAATGAAATGATGTTCTTTTTCTCTGAGGTAAAAATATAAATTTAGGATGTACTTTACTTATAAACAATCTCAACAAACATACCTGGGTAGTAAATTCTTTTCCCATCACTCTTATATACTACCATTGTGATGAACTCACGATTGTTTGCAAAATCATCCTAAAAAGCAAACAGTAGTTTTACTAAATTATGGCAAAAAAGGAAAGATATTTATAAGAAAACTTAAAACTTAAATCACACAAAACCATAAGAATGACTATAATTCATACTTAACATAATACTTTTTAGTCAAGGAGCTCTACTAACAGACCTGACCCTTTAGAAAATAAATGAATTTTTAGAAGTAAAATGCTGATTGTTTCGTAAAAATCACTACACTATCAGCGGCAATATATTCAATCACATCCTATTATCCTAAAATCAGAGAATTTATTCATCATAGAGCCAGATAGAATAAATTATTTCCAAGTCTATTTTAAAGCATTTTACTGATTATCTACTTAAGGTCTAATATACAAAGTAACACAAAAAGTGCTACCATAAAGAAGAACAAAATATCTTACACTTTATTTTTGAGGAATATTTTGTACAAAAATTTGAGTTAAAATCTCAGTAAGTTATAAATGCCATTCTTTAGAAAATGAGAAATAAAACAGTTATGATCTAGCTAAATGGTTCCATTTCTAGAAATTCAAGGCAAAATCTAAAAAAAAAATTAGAAAGGGTCACATTTTTAGCGACACAATTTTACTCTTCAATAAACTATTTCTTGGATGACTGAGCAAAGGCTAGGGGTACCTTGTCAGTGATGTGTCTACTAAGGAGAACCCAGACTGCAGCACCACCTTGTGGACATTGAACTTCCAGTTTATACTGAGGATTGTTTGCCAGGCTATACACATCTTTCACCGGCCCATGCTTGGCATCCCAAGTACTGAAAAAATGAAATTTGGCAAAGAATGAGATGGTGATATTTTGAGAAGACAACATTAAATTTCAACCATAAAGTAATGTAAATGAATGAGTCATAACAAGGCATGGGATAAGAAAAATCCTGAGTGGTAGGCATTTGGCAAAGAATTCAAATATTGGCCATAGAGAGGGAAATCTGATCTCCCTAAAATACCAGTTGTACAAATATTTAACAAAAACATATGGAGACAATGGCAATGTTTTTTAGTTAGGACTTTTGAACTATGCTAAAGCTTTATAAAAACCTTGTGCATAGTATGCTTGGAGAATCCTGGAAAATCAACTAAAAAACTAGTTGAAATAATGAACAACTTTAGCAAAGTTGCAGGATATAAAATAAACCCACATAAATATTCAACATTTCTTTATATTATCAACAAAGACCAGCTATTAAAAAACTATAGGCCAGTGATGGCAAACTAAGGCCTTTGGGCCAGATGCGGCCCCCTGAAATGTTCTATGCAGCCTCGTGACATTATTCCTAATCTGATGAATACAATGAAACTTCAAAAGAGTTGCCTTAGAAAGAGACTGACAGATGAGCATTTCCTTTCCTTTGGCCCCCTCTTTAAAAAGTTTGCCCATCACTGGGTTAAGGATTAGTGATGGACCAGTGGAATAGATTAGGTACATAGTACATAGTAGGCAATGACCATAGCAAATGCAAAGTTCCCAGCTTTGGGGACAAAAGTGCAGGAAAGCAATTTGGCAGAAACTAGTTACAGGCTAGTATCTCACACCATATACCAAAATAAGGTCAAAATGGGCACATGATTTAGACATTAAAGGTGATACCACAAGCAGCTTAAGGGAGCATGGAATAGCATGCTTGTCTGATCTTTTGATAAGGGAAGAATTTATAACCAAACGAAACAGAGAGCACGGTGGGTTATAAAATGGATAATTTTGATTATATTAAATTAAAAAGGTTTTGCACAAAGAAAACCAACACAGCCAAGATTATAAGGAAATCAGGAAAATGGGAGATATTTATGCAGAAAAGTTCTCTGATAAAGCCCTGCCTTCTCAAGTATATAGAGAAGTAAGTCAAATTTATAAAACTACAAGCCATTTCCCAGAGAAATGGCCACAAGCAGTATTCAGATGAAGAAATCAAAACTGTTTATAGTCATATGAGAAACTGCTCTAAATTACTAATAATTAGGGAAATGCAAATTAAAATAATTCTGAGGCACCCCTTACGATCAGATTGGCTAATGTGACAGAAAAGGAAAATAATCAATGGTGGAGAGGATGTGGGAAAACAGGAACACTAATGTAGTGTTGGTGGAATTGTGAATTCTGGAGAGTAATTTGGAACTATGCCCAAAGGTCGATAAAACTGTGTATAATCTTTGAACTAACAATACCACTACTAAGTCCGTAGCCTAAAGAGATAAAAAAAAAAAAAGGACCTACGTGAACCTATATGTACCAAAATACTTATAGTACCCCTTTCTGGCGTGGCAAGGAATTGGAAATTGAATGGATGCCCATCAACCAGGGAGTGGATGAACAAGTTGTGGTATATAGTTGTGATGGAATTTTAATGTGCTATAAGAAATGATGAGCAGGATGCTTTCAGAAAGACCTGGAGAGACTTATATAAACTGAAGAAAGCTGCTGTGAGCAGCACCAAGAAAACATTGTACATAGTAACAGCAATATTGTACATTGAACAACTTTGAATAATTTGACTATTCTTAGCAATACATTGATCCAAAACAACTCTGAAGTTGAACAATGTTGAACAATGCCATTCATCAACAGATAGGGTTTGAATGCAAATCAAAGCATACTTTTAAAAACTATTTTTTCTTGGTTTTTTGGTCTCTGTTTTCTTTTTCAACATGACTAATATGGAAATGTTTTGCATGACTGTATAGGTTCAAATTGCATGCCTTCTCAATGCAGGTGGGCTGGGAATAGAGGGAGGGAGAGAATTTGTAACTCAAAATTAAAAAAAAAAAAGCTAAAAATTGTTTTTACATGTAATTAGGAAAAAATTAAATTATCAATTAAAAAACAAAGGCAAAAACAAACAAACCTGTGAATACATGTTGATTCTCTAAAAAGAGCTGGGTTCCAACTCAAATAAATCACATCAAAATATTGGCACAGATCTTCCCAAGAGATCCAGAAAATACCTGAAAAGTAAGTATCCCATAGAATTAATTTAGTGAAAGTATACTGGTTATGTTTTCAACCACTGGTTAAACAAATTTTAAGCTATTTAAAGCATGAATAACTTCATTTCAAAAAGGTGATTTATTACTCTTATTACTACCATTGTCTATTTTCTGGGCTGTTCTTGGATCAAAATTTAAATATTTTTGTAGCTCTGGAGTCCAGTTTTTCAAATCATTTTCACTGTATCTTCCTTTCCAACGCAAATGACTCCAGGGGTTTTTCAACTGGATAAATTTCAGACCCTACAGAAAGGAATACAAAGATTGATTTTCAAAATAATAATAAGCTCAGTTGTATTTATTCATGCTCATTTAAAAAATTGCCTACCAGCTGCTTATTCTTAAAACAGAGTCGATTTTTAAGGAACTCAAGTCTTTAAGCTTCTTTCCTCCAAGCCATCCTCTGCATACTTCTGTCAAACTAATCTTTCAGAGGCTTTTTCATGTCAAAACCCAGTCCCTAAACCTCCAGTGGTTCCCTGCTGCAGTCAAGTCTACTCATCCTGGCATCCAAAGTGTTCTATTATCAGGCTTCAACCTTATTTTTCACCATTTTTTTTTAAACCCTTACCTTCCGTCTTGGAGTCAATACTGTGTATTGGCTCCAAGGCAGAAGAGTGGTAAAGGCTAGGCAATGGGGGTTAAGTGACTTGCCCAGGGTCACACAGCTGGGAAGTGTCTGAAGTCAGATTTGAACCTAGGACCTCCCGTCTCTAGGCCTGGCTCTCAATCCACTAAGCTACCCAGCTGCCCCCATTTTTCACCATTTCTATGGAGCAAGCCAATCTTATTTCTCTCTTTATGCCTCTGCCTAAGTCGTTTCTTCTGTTTAATATTATCTTTTCTCCATCTACCCTTTCTAAAAATTAATCCATATAATTAAAATCTTATTCTAGTTTATTACCTACCAATTAGTTCTAGTTTATTACCTCCTCCAGTAAGTCTTTTCTGACCACTCAATCTTTCACTCATCTCTCCCCTCTATGATTATATAGTATAAATTGTACTACAGGATTTAGCACTTTATTAGTCTTATGAAATCTGCTATTGTTTCATACATAGCAATTTTTTCTTGCCAATGTAGACTAGCCACATCTTGAGGGAAGAGACCTAGGTCATTTATTCTACATCCTTTACAGACAATGTTATTCTCTGTTCCCTTATTCTGGAGTAGAGGTGACACAGGATTCTAGCAGCTCTGTCAGTAGTGTGAGTTTTGGCAGGTTCTGCTGTGCTGGAAATGTTTCCAGTATGATCCCAGCTTATGTCTGTTTTCCAAGAACAAGACTATGAAAGGAGAGATTCATCACCAGCCGGTTGGCTGCTGTTTATGAAGTCTTTGGCTAAGGCAACAAAAAAGTAAAGTACAAAATTATCCTCCTCGGGCTTAATGGCAACACAGTGAAAGAAATGGGTACTAAGGCACTCAATTTCTAGAATATCTATATTCCACGTAATTTAACAGTTGGTCCTCTAAATGAGAGATACTTATTCAATCACCACAATGACATATTAATGGAGGCATTAAATTATACCAATTTCAATATCCTGAACATAAATGAAGTCAGAGGATGGGAAGGAGGTTGCAGTTAAATGGAGGTTTAACACAGGTTCTCTCTTGAAAGACTAAATGGAGCTGATTTTATCATGCATCCAAGGTGACAAGAAACATTTTATGGAACACCATCTTCGCTTTGCAGTGCCCATATTTGCAAAAAAAATCATCATGACAATGACCAAAGTTTATGTGCTGACATTGGAAGAGGATGAGAAGGCAGAGAAATTCTATAAACAAAGCAATAATAACCCTTCACATTAAATCAGTGCAGACTTTAATATTCATAGGCTTCAGTGCAAAGGTGCACAAAAGGAAAGATGATGAAAAATGTTAGGAAAAATATGGCTAAGAATTAAGAAGTGGAAGTACCCAAAGGTCTATAGACTGATACATAGAAGCTTCATGCCTTCATCATAAATGCTATCTTTGATAAAAGAGGTGGGAAGCATTGGTCATAGTGAGTGCTCCAAATAGCATAGAACATTAAACTGTTAAGAAATGACTGATTATTAAATAGAAATCATTTCTGAGTCAGCTGTCTGTATAAAGATAATCAATGAATTAGAACAAAGATAAAAATCAATACTAAATTAGAAGAAAAATAAAAATGAGTAAAATGTACAATTAAAATAGCTCTAACTTGATCTATTTAAGCAAGCTAATGAAGCTAAAATATGGGACGTAGAATAAAAAACACAGATTTGGCATATGATATCCTAGTTTCTTAAGAAATTTAACTGATGGAAGGCAATCTATAAGAAGGCTGAAAAAATATAAAGTAGAGAAACATGGCAGCCAAGGGAATAATGATTTAGAACATATCTTCTATGCAAGAATGCATAGAGGGGATGGAGGCCTACCATAAACTGTGTAACTTTAAAAGAACAAGAAAAAGAGGAGGTGAAAAGTTTACATAAAGCTGGGAAAGAGATCCAATTAAGACAGGGCATCGTAAAGCATTTAAGGGTGAAATGGTTTCTCTCTTTTTTTTTTTTGGCACATCTCCAGCACCTAACATAGAGTACATGTTTAATGATAGCTTGACTGTGATATTTCTATACCCTCTACAAGTCTGTAAAAATGCTTTCATTTATCCCTTTGCCCCCAAGCATTTCTTCTCCCTCTACCTCTGCTTCCTCTCCTCTAATTACCTTGCATTACAGTATTATCTGTGTATGCACACAGATAATATGTGTATTATCTGTTCCATTAGAATACAAGCTCCTTAAGGGCAACAACTATTTTGTGTTTGTTTTTCTATCTCTAGCACTCAGCAAATATTTAAGTATTTAATGAATTGGTTTGCATTTGGGGGTCAGGATCTCAATTCTAGATGTTTGCTATGCCATTATAATTTCTATTCCTTTTTCCTCTTAACAATTCAGTGTAAGGAAGTATCTAAAGTAAATTTCTCCTTTTCCCCATATTGCTCACAGAACATTATCTGGAGGCCAAATACCAGCGAGTGAGTTGAGATAAATGGACCACTAGAAGTCAAGAACCAATAAGACAGGAAACAATGCACAGGCACTGCCCCTGGGCAGCCCAGGCATATTAAGAAACTATAGTTGGTTTCTGAGATGTGATGTGTGAGAGTTAGTGGGTGAAAAAAAAAAACTTATAAGTTGAGAGCAGGAAGAAGTTGGGGTCTTTGGTGTACACATGGAGCAGCAGAGAGGACCCTTGCTAGGTTGTAACTAGAGGCCCATAATGGCAGCTGCAGATTAGAAAGGTTAAGTACCTCTCTCCTACTTTTTCCTCTCACCACCATCACCACCAGCACCATCATCACTATTACTACTACTACTACTACTACTACTACTACTACTACTACTACTACTACTACTACTACTACTACTACTACTACTACTACTTTTGATTTAATAAAGTTATTAAATTACAGCCAGCCTCATAATTTTAAATATTGCAGAGCTAGAAGGGTTTTAGAGACTTTCTATCTTTCCATCACCTTCACTGATTAAATGAAGAAAACTGAGGCTTCCAAGGATTCACCTGCTCAAGATCACAATGGGGGAAGTCAATATTTAAATCTAGGTTGCCCAACTCCAGATCCAGTATCCTGCCATCTCAACTACCTCTATTGCCAGATTACATCTAATATTTTTCAAAATAGCACCTGATTGTCCTTTTACATCCAATAACACATTTTTGAATGGAAAGAGACAAAGATTTCAACTCAAAACCTTGTATTCTCTAATATCCAAAACAGCATATGCATGTGTAGGAACCAAACCCCACTTCTCTCCTTCCTCTTCAGACATCACTCCAGTAGCTGTGGTGATAAGAACATCCCCTTTGTGAAATCTGGAAGAGCATCAAAAGGGGAGGTGATTAAGGGAAATCACACAAAAATTAAAGACTATCCTATTTGTCTAACAACAAGAAGACCCCACAAATTTAGAACTGCCATAAAATCTTTTCTAAAAATGCATAAAAAATGGTAAAGACATCTCTAGAGGTAATAGTCTAATGCAATTCTAATGTAAAGCAGAACACAATCTTCAGAGTTCACTTCAATTCCACTAACATTAAAGACCTCAGTTTTGAGAAGCAGTGTGATGTAGTAGAAAGAATGCTGCTCTTGGTAACAGAAAGCCTGCATTTGAATCCCACCTCTAACACTTCCTTGGGGGCCAACATTTAATGTCTCTGCACCAATGTTTCCTCTTCTCTAAAATGGAGCTCATATTTGCACCTACATATTGGCTCAGTGTGAGGAGAGCCTTCTATAAATCAAGATATAGATAGTGACTGAATCAAAGCAGAAGAGTGGCTTAGAAATCATCTAGTCAAATCTCTCCTTTCATAGATGACTCAAGGTCAAAAGAAGGTAAAGCAACTGGCTCCATGCTCTAACACATTTTCTAAAACTAAAGCCTTTCTCTTATACTGTTCTATCTGTTTTATGATCTTAACTGTATCAAGATTACAAGAACTGTCATCTTTTAAGGAAAGCCAAATCTAAATGTCAAATATTCAAAAGTTTTACATATAAGGATGAAGGTGTCAATTACTAAATATACCTTGAAAAAAGATGCCAATATTTCATATCTATCATCTTACTTTCTTAGATTTCAATTTTGAATGCACATCACTGTTATCAGCTCTCAGTTACCCATATGGAGATTATGAATTTGGGGAATAAGGACAATTTAAAAACTTAATATTCCTTCTGGTATTAATCTGCTCTAGACCTCATCTTCTCAATGTATCCCTCCTCTCAAAAAAAAAATCACCCCCAAATAAAACAATATGTGTTTATACTAATTTTATTATTTATTTTTTAATACTAATATGCTTATCAAAACAATTTGGAAGAAAATATTCAGAAGAAAAAAATTAAAATACATTCTGCTAAAAAGACTTTTGGATTTGTGCTATTGTTTCCTTCTATTTGTGAGGGAAGTTAAAATTTAACCACAGACCCTGCATAGACAATTAAAAATATGACTAGTAAATGTGATGAAAAAACAGGATTTGAACTTGTCTCAATTACACTTTAAGAAGCTCCTATTACTCTGAAAAGAGAAGGAAAAAGTAACTAACCTTTGGTAAAGCATTCTGAAAGAGCTCTCTTTATTGAAATTTTGACTGTCTGAATGCATAGCAATCCTTTCTGGTATCCATCCTGTAAGTGCATGGAGATCAATGTTCTGTAAAAGAAGCATATTTCAGGGATTGTTAAAAGATATAAAAGTCCTTAGTCAATTTGAAAGCTAGTTTATTAATCTGTTCTTTAAAAAATAAAGAGAACTATAAATGTTATTCAGCTGTCACAGTATTTCATTCTTTAATTCACTTTGAAAATTCAGTTTCTTGTCTCACTTCCCACATTGCCCTTTCTGACTCTGAATGAAAGTAGGAACAACTACATGAATAAATGATTTAAAACAATGTACAAAAGTTAAAGAAATTTCCTCAAAACTATATATCCCAATAAGCTGTTTCAGACAAATTGGCTTAATAAATTTTATTAATGTTGTGAGAACTTGGCTGAATTTTCTTTTTGGGAGAGAAACAAATGCCTTTCTGGGTATCTATTTTCTCATCTGTAAAATGGAGAGTGTTGGACTTGATTTACTTAGAAGATTCCTCCCAGTACTGGTTCCTAAATCTAGAAAATGGTCTCAGTTTTCTGACTTGCTATCTGAGCTTACTAGCTGAATCATGCTGGTACAGAAAGATCCATGGGATCGTGAAAATCTGGCTGGGGCAGAATGTGAGTCTCCCATGTACTGTATCATACAACTCTTAAGAATGGAAAGCAACTATGAAAGGAAGACTAGTATCAAATGGGAAAACTCAAGTATACAAATAATTATGGATCTACAGTGGGAGAAAATGATCATTTTGTTAAATAGTAAAAGGCCAAGAATGATTTCTTTCCCTGGATATATCAACAATACTCTCCCCCTACAAGGACAGGTCTTTAAAAATAATCTTGAGTGTATGTTCTCCTTCCTGGCTTTGGTGGGTATGAGGTAAATGGGAACATAATAAGAGTAGAGCATTAGCATTATCTGGTATGATATACCCTAGCTATGAAATCCTAATTTCCTACCCCTCAAGAAGCATTTGTTAAGTTCCTATTATGTACCACATGTTATGCTTACATGGGGTAGGGTACCAGGGCTGATCTGAGAATGCAAAGAAAGGCAAAAAACAATACTCACCCTCAAGGAGCTCCCAGTATAATGGAAGACACAACATGAAAAAAGCTATGTACAAACAAGACACACAGAAGATAACCCCCAAGGGATGGCACTAGCCTTAATGGGGATCATGAAAGGAAGGTTTTTTTGCAAAAGGTGGGACTTTAGCTGGGACTTGAAGGAAACCAGAGAAGCCGTTAGGTGGAGATGAGGGATAGACATGGAGAACAGAAGGTAAAAATGCCCAGAGTTGGAAGATGAAATGCCTGTTCTGAAGAACTGTAAGGAGGCCAGTCACCGGATCACAAAGTACACCAATACTCTATTCAAATCAGTCTCCTTGCTGTCTCACACTATAATCATTTATACACTCATGCATTTAGTCATGCATTTCCCCCTCAATTAGGCCTTTTTGCCTATCCATAGCCTAGCTATTCCTTCAAGGACCAAGCTAAATATTGCCTTTACTGAGGATTACCTTATGGCTCCAGAATGCAATTTTTTTTAAGGCTACTTTTGCACTTACTATCTGAAATATATAATTATGATTATATTACTGGGGCAGTTAGGTAGTAAAGTGGACAGTGTCAGGCCCAGAGATAGGAGATCCTGGGTTCAAATCTGGCCTCAGACACTTCCTAGCTATGCGACCCTAGGAAGTCACTTAACTCATTTTACTTAACTTAGACCACTGCCTCGTCTGTCCTTAGGATGGATTCTAAGACAGATGGTAAGGTTTTCAAACTTACAAACTGTAATATTACCTTATTATTTAACTGTTATGTACTACACAATTTAGAACTTTTAAGGATTTATCTATAATGTTGACAATGTAGAGAATATTGTCCAATTCTTGTTTCTTGCAGGCACATTTCTTCTCCCCAATTTCTCCATTAGATCTCCCTGTGGCAACACTCTCTATGACTAATCAGAGTACAGTTCCAAGTACATGGTAGGTCCATAATAAACATTTTTTGGATGATTGCATATTAAAGAGAAGGCACTAAGGAAAGGGAATGTAATAGGGAATGTTATTCTTCTTATTTAGGACACAAATGGTTTTGTCCCACTCTATTTCTTATCCTGTGGCTTTTGGTAATAGTGAACCTCTCTGAATGCATTCAGGCTGGTTAATGGAGAAGAGATGGTGAGTCTGCCTCCAGACTATACGGAAACTTTTCTGAGCATGGCAGGCTGTCAGCTGGAGCTAGTTTTCTTCTAGCACAGTCAGGTCCACAAAACCAGCAGGCAGAATAAGACAAATGAATGCCTTTTAAAAAAGGATTAGCCAGGAATCTTCCAGGCTAATTTTATTTGATATTTGAATATTTTCATTAAATGCTACTGAACTTCTAGCTTCTTTTCTGTCAAATCTATAGTACAAGTATAACAGAGCCTATGATTAAATTGTTTTAAATTGCTACAGTAAAATCTTAAGTTTATTACTTTAAAATGATATTCAAAAATTATGTTTTATATAGAAAGGCAATGTTCTCTTTAATCGGAGCAGTCTATAAGAGCTGAAGATTCAGCTGCTAAGAGAAGTTGCATCTAGAAGATGAATCAGAATTTCTAAACATAGACTAACTCAGGAGTACAGCCAAAGATTCCCATTGGCAAAGCCAACTTTCTTTAATAATAACTAGGAAAAAATTTTTTTCACTCATATCAGACTCTTCATGACCCCTGTGGGGGTTTTCTTGGCAAAGATGATGGGATGCCATTTCCTCTTCCAATTCATTTTATAAATGAGAAACTAAGGCAAACAGTGACTTGCCTAGGGTCACACAGCTCTATGTATCTGAACTTAGGTCTTCCTGACTTCAGGAAGTGCTCTATCCACCGTGCCACATAGGTAGGTAGGTGGCATAATGGACAGAGTACCAGGCCAAGAGTCAGGAAGATTCCTTTTCTTGTAAAATCAGAGGGCCAGATTAGTTTATATCTCTGGTTCTTTTCAACTCTAAATCTCTGTTCTACGAGTGATGATCAATCTTCAACATAATCCTGGTTTTCTCTCCATAAGAAAAAGCAAACTCCTAATTCCATACAAGTGCTAAAAACATGAAATCTGCCTAAATGCTTTCTTAATTGGGAGAGCAATTTTCTGTCAAACCTATACAGAAAGTCATAGTCTTTTAATCTGAACATAAGGAAAAAGAAATTGTATTTATGTGGTACTATAAGAGCCAAAGAAACAAAATTTATTTATTTTTTCAATTTTGGATCTATATCCATATGCTATCATAATAGAAGGGAATTTGAATTCTTAAAATAATTTATGCTGCTTTTCTGTGGTTAAATAGTGTTTTACTTCCAATCTTTCCTTAAATGAAAAACTTCCTTTAAAGCCTTCCAAATTGGAAGAAAATGATACTCAAATATTCTGTGTTTAGAATTGTGCTTCCAAACCATTTGATACTTACTGAATTGGATCCTGGAAAATCATATCCTCCCATGACTTTCATGTATGCCTTTTCTATTAGAGACACCCACAATTCACTTTTGTTGTTAGAGTAAGAACAGAGGAGTTCTCCATTGCGATCAACAGGTAACTGGTCATCTATTATCACCTTGGAAGAGAAAACAAAATTAATTTTACATTTATAGTTGGGCAAAATATATTTTAAAAAATCTATTTCATCAAGAAATATTGTGTGATTGTCCAATCAATTAAATATCACAGAGCTATTATCATGACAATTCACAAGATTCCTGGAAATAGCATTTTATGTCAAATACAGAAAAGGACAGTTTTGAAAAATCAACAATTACTTCCTGTTGCATCAATCACACAAAATAAACCTTTATGTGCTATGAAAATTAAATGAAAGAAACATATTATTCAAGGTTGAAAAATGAATAACATTCCTTCTATTAAATACACTTAACCAATGGGTAAAAATCTTAACAATATAACATCATTTCTAGTTCAATTTATAAAATAATTTGGAAAGCATTAATATAAAAATTACTTTTATATAATAATATTATTATACACTAAGATGCTTTTAAGAAATCTGTCAACTCATCTCATAATCCAAATAGAGAAATTGTTCGTTATGAGAGTTCTGAATAACATACCTCAATCTCTAAATGAGATTGAAAAAAAATTTTAGAAGATTAAAAAAATTAACAGAAATCTCCTTTCTCTCCCTTTTATTCCCTTTGGGGGAATGGGAATAGGGTGCAGTTAGGAAGAAAAACAAATTCCCTGTAACAAATATGCAAGGTAAGTAAAAAAAATTTCATGGTCAAATATGTGTCTCATTCTGCACCCTGTATCCATCAACTGACTCTCTGCCAGGTTGGGTAGTCTGCCTCACTCCTTTGGCATAAGGGATGGTCAATGTATTAAACACAGTTCTTACAGTTTTCCAAGTTGTCTTTACAGTATTGTTGCAAATATAAAAGTTATTATTTCCTTCATCAGTGTATCATATTAATGTTAGAGTATACACTGTTCTCCTGGCTCTTCTCAGTTCTCTCTGTATTAGCCTTTCCATGTTTCTCTGAAAACATCTATTTCCTCATTTCTTATGGCAATAGAATATTCTATTACATTTATATACCATGGTTTGTTCTGCCATTTCCCAATTAAAGTGCATCCCTTAATTTCCAGCCTCCTCAACAATTCTTGCTATATTTTTATTTACATTTAAAAATAGAACCTTTTGCTTTTTTCTTTGGATTCTTTTGTGTATATTCCTAGGAGTGGTATTTTAGCACTAGGGGTCTAGTTCTAAAAAAATAAATAAAACATAGCTTTAGAGATTTCTAAAACCAAATTGGTCTTTCCCAACTGCCAAACAGATTTGAGGTGCTAGTCACAGACAGAATGATCTGGCCAACCTCAAATGTAGATAGAAAAAAATATATTTTGAATAATGCCTTCTGTTTGTACTTCATAGTAATTTCTGGATATGGAGGTCACCTTCCTTATATAACTGAACCCACTCTTGAAACAAAGAAAAATGTTGAGGCAAAACTATGCTATGGTATCCAACACTGCTCTGGCAGGTCCTTGTCCCTCTGGCAAAAGGGAAATGAGGCTTATTTCAAGATCTTTTTTTTTTAGTTCAGAAAGGAGTATGTTAATTGAGGAGGTCCTAGCATGTCGTGGTAAGATGCTTAAAAGAAAATAAGCAATAGACTGAGTCAAGGCCAGCAGAGGAATCATTGCAAGTGAAGTTTTGGTAACTGGACTGGTGCTTCAGGTGATTCTGAAGAAAGATGGTTTAGATCAGTGGTTCCCAAACTTTGTTCTACCACTCCCTTTCCAGAAAAAAATATTACTTAGACCCCTGGAAATTAATTTTAAAAAATTTTTAATAGCAATTAATAGGAAAGATAAATGCACCTGTGGCCATCACCACCCACCAGGGGGCGGTGGTGCCCACTTTGGGAATCACTGGTTTAGATTGAGGCTCAAGGAGTACATATGACCAAGATTCTGGTCTCAAGGATCCAGGAAGGATGGAAGAGAAATAGTTTAGTCCGTCATTAAAGGGTGGAAGTCAAAGAACTAGTTCAACCTTTTTTTTTTTTTTAAAACATGCTTATTACAGTAAGTGCAAGGTACTGTCCATGGTTCTGGATATAGAAAGTCTTAATGAGGAGAGCCCTTTCAAGAGGTTGTTAATATTTTAAGGGTCTGTGTGTCTGTCTGCCTCTCTTTCAACCCTTACCTTCTCTTTTAGAATTAATACTATGTGGTGGTTTCAAGGCAGAAGAGTGGTAGGGGCTGGTTAATGGGGTTAGGTAATTTGCCCAGAGTCACATGTATGAGGTTAGATTTCGGCCCAAGACTTTCACTTCTTTAAGCCTGGCTCTCTATCTATTGAGCCACCAAGTTGACCCCTCAATGGATATTTTTAAAGCAATAACAAAGGAATGTAATCTGAAAGTTCATTTAAGCACTAGTATACCAGGACATTATTAGGACTCAAATGTTATTTCAAATATTTCATATAAAAGTTTTTGTAATTAACTGGAATTTTTTTCTGAAAATATCTTTTAAAAAATGGATTTTAATTATCCTAATTTTATTTTTAGCTACTAAGACAGATTGAAGTTAGTGTCAAGAACTTATATTCTACTCATAACTTAAGTTACTGTACTCTATAATATTTTAAAAGTCATGTTCAAGATGCTCTTTTTTTATCATCTTAGGAACTTTAAAAGAAAGTAAAAAAAAATAACAATGCATTCATTATCCAGCATTAACTTAAAATTAAAATACACTTACTTTTCTTGGAACACCATTAATGTGAAGCTTTACCATATATTTTCCACATGGATTATACTCCGGTTCACCTTTCTTGTTCTGAGGGTAAATTATACTTTTGCAAAGATAAAAAGATCATATATTGAAATTTGACAGATAGCATAACATGCTCTAGTATATGATAAAATATTTTTAGATATCACAGTTCCCATTTCCTTTGGCATTTTTATAAAATTAAGACATTGTAAAAGGTTTCACATAAATAAGCACATAAAAGGCTAATTTCAGATTTCTGAATTAGTCCACAAGAATTAAGTACTTACTAGATACCAAGCACAGGATAGAAAGGAAAGTTAACAGTCTTTATTCTTGAGGAGCTTCTATTCCAGTTGGGAAGACAATATGTAAATAACTAGGTACATACAAGGTACACAGAGAATAGATGGAAGGAAACCTTCCAAGGGAAAGCTTTGGCAGCATTTAGGGGCTTTGAGAATGGCTTTCTGCAGAAGGCTGTCATTGCTGGCTTGTTAAGTGCACAGAGGGAAATGAAGTTTAAGAAAATTATGTATGCCAAAGAAATTTATATATGACCCTGGAGATAACAGTTAGCCACTGGAGTTTACTGAATGGTGGAAGGAGGGTATGCCATGGTCAAGGTTGTACTTTGGGAAAATCAATTTAATAGCTATTTGGACCAGAATAGGGAGACCAGGCAGGGAGATGATTAGGAGGTTACTGTCTCCTAGTGATTACACAATTCATGTAATAGGTGATGAGGGCCTGAATCATGGTGGTGGCAGTGTGAGGGAAGGGACAGATAGAAGAAGTGCTTTGAAGGTAGAAATGACAAGATTTGGATATGTAGAGTAAGAAGAGCTAAGAATAACACTGAAGTTTCAAACCTGGGTGAGGTCTGAAATCCAGAAAATGGCTATGCCTTTGATTAGTATGTACTAATTAGAATTAATATAAATCCATACTAGAAACAAACACATAAGAACTGCTAAGTATATTTCACAGTATTCTGAAAACCATCCAATGGATTTTTTCAGACACTATCCAAGAAACTATGAAAAATAATAACATTTCCTGGCCTTAAAGGAAATCCTCTGCCTACTCCAATCAGGAAGGAAAAGGAGAACATTTTAATCATCACAGCTAAGGTTGAGATGAGAAAAGATTTTTAGGTCTTTTATTCAAGGTCAATTTATGCAGGGTGGCAGGGAAGGATTGTTTTTAGCTGTCCTTAAAGGATAAGTTGCAAACTCCTCAGTTCTCAGGTCAAGTGCCCCCTCCACAACTCCATTTGATCTAACCAACCTTTCTAGACTGGTTTTCCCATTACCCCTTTTTTCACATTCCATATTCCAACTATATTAGACTACTACCTATTCAGTGACTTTTATAAATTTTAGCCAAATTGAGTCAACCTAAAATATTTTTTAAAAATTATGTGAAATATTTTAATGTGGTTTTATATTTAATTTTAAATCCATTACAGGTCCTAAGTTTTTGGACTTAAACTTGCTCTGAAGGGGACCAACATTCATCATAATGTGGCTTATGTGTCCTGAGAATCAGATGGTGGCAGGCATGGGCTGTTTTCGTTTCAGATGAATATTTTCTAATGGAGCTACAAGACAGGAGTTCTACTTTAAAGTGAGACTAGAACACCAGATACTTCCTGACCCCCTAGATCCAGACAGATTCACTCCTGCCTCCACTCTTAATGCCCGTGCCTTTGCAGTAACTGGCTAAGGAAGTTATTACTATCACTTGCACAATGAGGCCCCATCAACTAGTTCTTCATTCAATGTCAGGCAAATGCCCATCTCCTGCTTTTCCTTATTTTGTGATTCAGAGTTGACCTATGCCAAAGATCTTCCCTCTCATTCTTATCATCACAAGTCTACCTCTCCTCCCCTATTCCACAGCTCAAAACCTGCCACCATGCCTAGAAACATACTCAGGTCTCCAGGTGTTTCTTTTTTAACCCTTACCTTCTGTCTTAAAATTAATACTAAATATTTGTTCCAACGTAAAAGACAGGTAAGGGTTAGGCAATAGGGAGTAAGTGACTTGCAAATGGTCCCACAGCTAGGAAGTGTCTGAGTCCAGATTTAAACCCAAGACCTCCCAGGTTCCAGGTTTGACTCTTTAACCATGGAATTACCTCGCTGTCCTTCTCTGTGTTTCTTTAAAGAAAATGACTTCAGTCTGTCATTCCCAAGCTAATAACCTACATCCTGTTTCCCTTTTACAAGCAAACTCCTAGAAAAAAAAACCCTCTAGGTTGGTTGCCTCCATTTTCTCACCTGTTTCACTTCTTTGTAATCTGGCCTCACTTAAATGAAATGATCTTTTCACCGCTACCAATACCAACTACTGAATCCTTCACTGTCTATACCTGATATCTCTGGCAGTCTTGTCAATTCTATGCCCATAACTTCAAAACATGCACTCTGTTCTCTATTATCAGTGTATTACACTGGTTCAGGTCTTCATTACTTCTCATCTCTGAATGATGTCTCTGCTTCTAGTTCTCTGTCTCCTACTGTCTTCTATAAAGTTACCAAACCGATATTCCAAAAGTACAAGAAGCTCCAGTGGTTCCCTATTGCCTCTAGGATAAAATGCAAGCTGAGACCTTGCCTTGAAAGCTTTACAAATACAGCTCCGACCCACTTTTACAGGTTTATTTTATATTGCTCCTTCTTAGACACAATTTCTAACCAAGCTGGACTGCCAGGTGTTTCCTAACCTTCCCAGGCCATCTCCTGCTTTTACAGGGGCTGTCCCTCATGCCTAGACTGCCCTCCTTCTTCATCTCAGCCATCTCCCTGTCCCTTAAAGGCCAGTTTAGGAGCTGTCTGCTATGTGAAGCCTTTCTTGGTTCTTCTCCTGAAACCACTTGGTCTGTATGTTATATCCCCATGGTAGAATGTAAGCTTCTTTAAAGTAGAGATTTTTTTTGACTCTGTCTCATGGTGCACATGGCTTAGAAAAATGTCTTTTTGAACTCAATTTTATAATTTCTGAATCAGAAGATTTTGTAATTTATCAAGTAAAGAGTTTAATAATATTGTGGTAAAATTTAAAATTGTATAATAATCTTGTTTTCTTCCACCAAGTTCACAATGTCATTGTTAGAAAAAAAAGAATTACATGTGTAACATTAATTTATATATACATATATATATGTGCACTTATTTGTATGTTTAGCATGTTTTCAAGATAATTTGCCATATTTTCCAATTTAAAAAGAATCTGCTAGCCCTCCAGAAAAAGATCATATGTAGCATTATCATTCAGTGCTGGCTCTTTCTCAATAGACGCTCCCTAAGTAAACTACTTTGAAATGAGACTTACAAATAATAATTCTTATATAAGAAGGAGAATTATTTACCTTGTAATTAATTTCTTATTATACCGTCTTTCATAAGCTGCACTGATAGCTAGCGATGCCACAAACGAGCAATCTGATACTATTGTCTAGTGATAAAAGAAAAATATTAAAATATTAGTACATATTTGTCCGACTTGAAAACAATTCTATAACAAAGCTACTTGTTATACCCATCAATCTTTTTTTCTACAACTCTGACCTTCTGTCTTATTAAGTATTAGTTCCAAGGCAGAAGAGCATTAAGAGCCAGGTAATGGGTATTAAGTGACTTGCCCAGGGTCACACAGCTAGGAAGTGTCTGAGGCCACATTTAAACTCAGGACCTCCCATCTCCAGACCTGGCTCTCTATATCCACTAAGCCACCCTTTATCAATATTTTTTTCTGTTAAGAGTATTAACTAAGATTTTATGAGGAAACAACATAAATCCATCAAAAACAGGATAGGAAAATTAAATCAATCCTCAAATGCTTTATGGAAGTTATTTCAGAACAAATACAAATAGATAGCATAACAAGACATTAATGGATTTTAAAAACTGCAGCAGAAACCATA
Source organism: Gracilinanus agilis (assembly GCF_016433145.1). Lineage (NCBI taxonomy): Eukaryota > Metazoa > Chordata > Mammalia > Didelphimorphia > Didelphidae > Gracilinanus > Gracilinanus agilis. The sequence continues at coordinate 39,350,578 of NC_058134.1, forward strand.
CCTACACAAGAACACTAAATACTCAGTTCTATCAAAGCAATATGATCGTGCAATCAAATGCAAATGCATTTTTCCTTTTCATTTTGTCAAAGATGGAACTCAAATTCTCACATTACTTAATTTTAATTTTAACATTATGCAAATCAGAAAATAGAGGAAAAAGTAAAATTGAGAAATTGAAAAGTTTGTGGCCTGAAATTTGTTGTAAAACCAATATTTTAATGGAAACAAAATTTTCAAAGAAATATAGTATTTGCAGTATCTTATAACTTGCATTATAGCAATTCCAAGACAGTTTGGGTTCAAAGTCCTGGAAAGGTAAGTTGGAGCCAAATTATTGAGCACATCTGCTTTTAACAAACACAGCTGCTGTGTGACCTTGGGCAAATCCCTAAACTCTCAGTGTCCTCAGACAACTTTTTTTTTTTTAAACTTCACCTTCCATCTTAGATTCAATAGGCAGAAGAATAGGAAGGGCTAAGCAATGGAGGTTAAATGACTTGCCCAGAGTCACATAGCCAGGAAGTATCTAAGGCTGCATTTGAACCTAGGACCTCTCATCTCTAGGCCTGCCCAGGCAATTTTTTAAGAATACAAATTATACATGAATTATTGATATGCATTGATAAATAGAGCTTCCACAAAGTTTCCTATGATGATGAAATCACAATTGTTCTCATCCCCCAAATCGTTCCCATCTCCCAAAATCTGAACATGCAATGAAAACCTAAGAAAACTTTAAATAAAGTAGAAGTTATTATTTTAAGTTCTACCTGTTTTATGCTGAAACTGGATACAGTATAAATCATTGTAGGATTGTTGGTGAGATCATCTGGACGAACCCATTTAGAAAATATTGCCTTTTGTTTTGGTGATAATGGTAGCTTACCAAATTTATCACTGAAATATAGGGGAAAAAGTTAGTCTCAAAGGAATCAATACTTTTGAAATTAACTTTCTTGGCAAAAAGTTCATTTTTCACTAGGTAATATAAACTACCAAAATAAATCCTGAGAAGCAGAATGGCATTATGGATAGGGTGTGTTGGGTTCAAGGTTTATCTCTGCTACAGAGCATGGGCAAAAGGAATATGTCAGTACCACTGCAGGTTAAGATCCAAACCAATCAAAATAAACACTTCCTCTGTTAGCACATGCAGCCTCTCCACCTGCCAACGCCACTACAAGGGAGATGATGGCATTGCTCTTCTCTGCCCAGCTCAGATTCATCTGGAGCTCACACTCAGTCTTGTGGTAAGCTGGAAAGCATTGAAGGACAGTCAAGAAAGGAGAGGGCTAGGAGATCAGGCTATATACACCCCAGGAGGAGGCACTGGGAACGGTAGGTGCAGGGACACAGGAAGTTCAGGCCAGCTATTTCGATTACCTGAAAGACTGTTACATGGAAAAGGGAATAGGCTTGCGCTGTCTCTCCCCAGAGTACCAAAATAGGAGCGATTGTGAGTGATACAAAGGGAGTCTAGGCTTTAAGTTAGGAAAAACTTCCTAGGGAAGGGGTATATCCCAGGATAAGAGTGGGCTGCTTTGGGAAAGAGGGGCTTCCTTCCTCCTCACTGGAGGTCTTGGAGTGAAATCTGGGTGACCACTAGGAGGTGATGCTGTAGAGTGGAGGCTTGTCCAGGGATGAGCTAGACTAGAACTCTTCTGAGGTTAGCTCCAATTCAGGTTCTACAATTATGTGACTAGATCAATCTCTTAGCTGTTGGAGGGAGGAGAACTACACAGAGAGAAGAATAAGACTCTGAAGGAGTTAGAAAGTGAATCTCTGGACTCCTCTTGCATGTCTCCAATTTTCTCTTGTCCTTCTGTCCCAATCTTTTTTTTTTTTTAAATTTTATTGAATGGTTTTTGATTTCTTTTTCCTGTTTACTTTTTTTTTTTTAAACCCTTGTACTTCGGTGTATTGTCTCATAGGTGGAAGATTGGTAAGGGTGGGCAATGGGGGTCAAGTGACTTGGCCAGGGTCACACAGCTGGGAAGTGGCTGAGGCCGGGTTTGAACCTAGGACCTACTGTCTCTAGGCCTGACTCTCACTCCACTGAGCTACCCAGCTGCCCCCCTGTCCCAATCTTTTTAATCAGACCCCCTCTTAGGACCCAATTATTCTTTTGAATTTAAATTTAAATTTTATGAATTAAACAAATGGGTATGTCAGAGCACTAGGAAAAATACGTTATTAATAAAGTAATCTTGGGAGTCAAAATTCAGTAAAAAGTACTTACGAAAATGGCACCGGAAAGGCAAAGCGTTCTCTCAAGTCAACATTCATGAAAGGAACATATTCGATACCATTTATTCTAGATGTCTTTCTATAGGAAAACAAAAGTTCTGTTGGACTACAAAAGTCTAAAATTGTGGTCTATTTTATAATATAATCCTGATAAATTATTAAAACTTGGGAGTGATATGAGCTACGTAACAATAAAATCTATTAGTTTCTTAAGAACTATGAGACTCCTACATTATGCTTATGCCTGTAGCTAGATTGATATTTCACAAAACAATAGTTTATGAGAATTCAAGGGTAATTAACCAGCTTGATTTCTTCCTAGCTCTAAATGACTTAATACTATTAATACCTGTACCTATTTGCACCCAGGAAGACACATAGCTCATCCCGAGTCCAAAAGGAAGACTCCTGATGGATGAGTTCAGTTGGTTATAAATGTTCCATTTTGGTCTTTTTATCCCACAGTACCACTAACATATAGTAGGCACTTAACAAATATTTACTGATTAATAAAAACTCTTCTATAGCTTTATAAAAATTTTGTACAAATACTAATGAATTCAATTGATCAAATGTAGAAGCTATTTAGAACTATTAAAAAAAAAAACTGTTACGATATGCATCTAACCCACCAAAGTGGAAATGAAAATGTTAGTATTGTCTTTAACCTACAGTTTTTGGGATTGTTTGGCAGAATCATTAGCAGACCCAGCTATGTCACAATTTAGAAAGGAAGGGGTCACTTGTTTAATGAACTAAAAGGTATGCTATCATACCAACAGGTGAACCTAAATAATGACGTTTACTATTTCTAAAACAATGAAAAATTATATTAACATGTTTTATTATGGCAAAATTTAGAGCCATAAAATAAGCGGGGGTTTTTTTTTTCATTTTTACAAATATTCTTAGACCCCATGTTTGGTACCAGATTTGAATAATTATTGTAAGTTATTCTTTTTTTTGGTAGATTTGTGCTTACACTGATGTGGTTACACTAAACAGAAAAAAGATCAGAACTGACTAAGGATGGCAGAACTAATAATTCCAAATAAATTTTTTCATGAAGTTTTATACCCTTACACTAAATTCTGAGCACAAATTATCTAATAATCAAATATGTACATGCTCCATTTAAGTATAATTTTTATTTCTTAGTTGTAAAACATTTCTTGACGTACCTGAGCACTTCTATTTCTTCTGCTGTATATCGCTGCCCTTGTGGTTCACTTGACTGCACAGTTCTAATTGTTTGAGGTTTATCATTCAAGGAAAAATCAGGTCCCAGTGGAAAAAATGTTCTGACTGGCTGATTAGCTTTAACTACCGTTGGTTTGTCCTTTTGAGTTGGCTTTGACATAGATTCTTTCAATGCTTCTGCTCTAAAATAGGAGTGAAAACCAGAAAATTCTGTTATAATAATCTCTCTACATCATCCCTTCCTAGAAATAATTAAAAATTAATTTTAGATCCTAAATTCTTAAAAAGTTTATCATCATATAACCTTTTCTATCTTATTGTCCCAGATTCTCAGATTCTCCCATCATGAGCTCTTCATGATGGTTTTGAACATTTCTAGTTACTGGACATACAACTCCCTTTCTCTTCATTTTCCTTTGTTATGATTGCTCTTCAATGTGTATAACATACCATAACATCTACATATATGCTACTTAATCAGAACTAATTTTTTTTTTAAACCCTTACTTCTGTGTATTGGCTCATAGGTAGAAGAGTGGTAAGGGTGGGCAATGGGGGTCAAGTGACTTGCCCAGGGTCACACAGCTGGTAAGTGTCTGAGGCTGGATTTGAACCTAGGACCTCCTGTCTCTAGGCCTTACTCTCAATCCACTTAACTACCCAGCTGCCCAGAACTAGTTCTTAGTAGCCTCGCTCTCCATTTCTAGATTTTTAGTAATAGTTCTGAACTCCATTTAAAATTTTTTTATAAGACAAGGAGAAATAGAAAGGAGGGAATGACTAGCAGTTTAATTATTACAGTGAGTTCTGTTATACTCCAAGAACATTGGGTTATAAGCTATTTTCTAAGAAACAGAATGTAGCTGAAACAGAAACCAAGCAGCCTCAAAATACTAATGAAGAAAATGTTATGGAGATGGGATGGGAGTGAAGAGGGGCTGCTCATAGGACTCTTAAGTGCAGTTACATAATAGCAGCTGAGTTTACATTATAGCAGCTGAGTCAGAATATATAAAATTAAGATTTTGTTTCCAATTCCAATTTGTGAACACTGTAATTTCAAGACCACAATAAAATAGCAATCTGCATTTGAAAAGTGAAGTTAGATAAAACATTCCACTGTAAAATTATAAATGAGAATTTAAAAGGCAGGCCAACAGCTTACCTATCCAGTGCTTGTCGAGCCAATACTTTCAGTTTACTCTGCAAGGCTTGGTCAGAAGTTTCATTAGACTTGAGGGGGGGAAAAGGATAAAATATTGATGAGTCAATTATGATTGTATGAAAAACAATTTTCCTCAGAAACTCTGCTTGATCTGGGATATTTCTAAGGTCATGAATTTGGCATGGCATACTAACAACAATCTGACTTATAAACGCAATTTACAATGAATTTGATTCTTATTAAGTGTGAAAATTACAACTAGAAATAAAACAAGAAAGGAAAAGTAAAGTTGTCATTTTAGAATACTTTCAAAGTTTGCCTACTTACATTTAGGACCCTTAACTTGGAATTGCGCTAATATGGCTATGGGGCTGCAAATATTATAGAAAATAAAGTGTGTACAGTAGGCCCTGTTCCCTTGATATAATACCTCAGGCATCTGTCTAGGTTGAATGGCTCCTGCGAGAACTTCTTCTCAATGTGGTTAATGTCACTGCAGGCACAAGAGATGCCTCTGTTGGACAGAGTCAATCCAGAAGAGTCAATCCAGAGTTCCTACAGTTGTTACCTAACCTCCTCTGCCTAACCCAATGCCATCATATCAACCTATTTTAGGGGTACCGGCCCACTGAAAAATAAACAACAACTGCAAGTGGCATTGGTTATTGTCATATTTTAAACATAAGTAATGTCTACACATTCATAGTACAAACTTCAAAAACTATTAAAGCAATCTCAAGCCACATCTTATGACAAAGGGAATGTGTATGACACGTATGACAAAGGGAAGAAATATAATCACACTTGGTGGAATTACATCATGATGGTGAACTCTTCTACTGAGTTAATTTCAGCTACCAGTATTTAGAAGAGCACTTTTTTAAAAGTAGTACCTGTAGTTTATTTATTGATTTTTAAGAATACTTAATTCTGGATGGCAATTTGGAATTATGCCAAAAGGGCTTTAAAAGACTGTTTGCCTTTTGATCCAGCCATACCACTGCTGGGTTTACACCCAAAAGAAATAAAAAGGAAAAAGATTTGCACAAAAATATTTATAGCTGCACTCTTTGTGGTAGCAAAAAAATTGGAAAATGAGAGAATATCCTTCGATTGGGGAATGGCTGAACAAATTGTGGTATCTGTTTGTGATGGAATACTATTGTGCTCAAAGGAATAATGAACTGGAGGAATTCCATGTGAACTAGAAAGGCCTCCAGGAATTGATGCAAAGCGAAAGGAGTAGAACCAGGAGAACCTTATACACAGAGATGGATACACTGTAGTACAATTGAATGCAATGAACTTCTCTACTAGCAGCAATGCAATGATCCAGGACAATTCTGAAGGACTTATGAGAAAGAACGCTATCCACATCCAGAGGAAGAACTGTGGGAGTAGAAACGCAGAAGAAAAACAACTGCTTGATCACATGGGTCGATGGAGATATGAATTGGGGGGGTAGACTCTAAGTGATCACCCTAGTGCAAATATCAATGATGTGGAAATAAGTCTTGATCAATGACACATGTAAAACTCAGTGGAATTGCTCATTGGTGATGGGAGGGGATGGGAGGTGGGGAGGGAAAGAACATATATCATGTAACCTGGAAAAATATTCTAAATTAGTTAAATAAAAATTTTTGAATTAAAAAAATAAAAAAGAATACTTAAGGGACAGATAGGTGGCTTACTAGATAAAAGAGGCAAGCCAGGAGACAGAAGGTCCTGGATTCAAATGTGGTCTCAGATACTTCCTAGCCGTGTGACACTAGGCAAATCACTTAATCCCACTGCCCAGCTCATATTGCTCTTATATCTTGGAACTGATACATAGTACTGATTCTAAGATGGAAGATAAGGGTTTAAAGAGGGCCTAATGATTCTTTAATGCTACCAAATAAACCATTTTTAGTGGTTATGTTTATATGAAGCAGTGCAAAAAATTAATCACTGACTGAGTCACTTGTCCAATCTCTAATACAGATCAATTAGGAATCTCTGATTTTGAAGGATTTACATTTGAATTCATAGCAAACTTAAAGACCCTGAGGAATAATAAGGTGAAAAAACTTGTACATAATATAGCTTCCATTTACTGCATGGTTTGCAAGGTGCTTTCACACATACAATCACCTTGTTTGACTCTGATAACAAATCTGGAGAGGAAGTAGAGCAGATGTTACTTTGAAAGAGCTGTGATTTAATTGAGATGGATACTCTTTCCACTCATACAGATCATATCCCATTAGGAGTTGGTGAAAACTCATCACTAAGAGTCATCATCCCTATGAGGAGCCCATTTATACTGAGTAAAGCGGGTCCCCTGACAGCAGATATCTCATTCACTGCTTGGCTCTTATGGACAACTTTTCAGTTTGGTAAGACCTGCCAAGGTTTGTACTCTACTGATACAGCTTTTTGGACTATTGTAACCATTTCCATGACACCATTAGTCGACTAAAATTTTCATGAAAGAGGAAAAATCAGCCCCATTTTATAGATAAGGAACTGAAGCTAAATGAAAGTCTAAGTATCTCTGCCAAAATTATATAATAGTTAATACAGGCTAAGCAATTATTAACTGGACATCATGTAGAAAGCTAGTAAGAAATGATGTATTCTACAATTGATGGCAGTTTTTCCAGCCAATCTCTAAGTGTGATTCACTTGTAAGTGGAAGAATTTCTTACCCTAACATAATTCCACCAAATTAACTGCTAGCTTAACATACTGTTTTCAGACAGAGATCCACTGCTTCTGTGTAGAGTTCTATAGCTTCTTCAGCATTGCCTTTATCATCCTCATCAAAGGCCTGTGTCACCAGAAAACGGGCACGTTCCAAATCCAATTGCTGTTTTGGCTTCAAAGGATCACAATTTTGTGACTGAACTAGGATCAAATGAGACAGACATTATTAGGGAGATACTGGAAGGATGGTTAGTAAGAGCACTGTACCTCTGTAATGTTACTTTAGATATTCTTTGTCATACATTTCCCAACTATTCTTCATTTTAAAAAAAGAGCTAAGGGGACTGCTGGGTAGCTCAGTGGATTGAGAGTCAGGCCTAGAGACAGGAGGTCCTAGGTTCAAATCCGGCCTCAGACACTTCCCAGCTATGTGACCCTGGGCAAGTCACTTGACCCCCATTGCCTACCCTTACCACTCTTCCACCTAGGAGCCAATACACAGAAGTTAAGGGTTAAAAAAAAACAACCATAAAACAAAATAAATAAATAAAAAAAGAAGATAGTTAAAAAAATAAAATATAAAAAAGAGCTGGGTAGACTCAGAAAAAATATACTTTAATAACAGAGATTAAATTTGTTTTTTTGATTTAAGTTTAAAACTTGGAGAAAAAAAAAGATTCAACTTCTTTTCTAATTCTACACTGTAAATTCCAGTTTTATTTGTGACAGATGAACTGAAAAACCCATTTACTTCCATAATTTTTTCTCTTCAAGTTCCCTGTCTCTTAGCACACTTCAACTACCAACCTAAATTTTGCAAACAAGATTTTTTTCCTTGCCACAGAATCTCCCCCTCAGAAAGAATGCTTTTATCAGTAATAAGTAAATAGTGGCTCAAAACTCTTCCTAGTCAGGTCTCTTATTCTACCTTGGAGACCCAGATATCCTGGACTCCTCACTGTTCAACTGTTGTGAGGAAGATTATTATTTAGTTGTTATGTAGGAGACTTAGCAGGAAGGGCTGGAGAATTCCACATGGAATGGGGAAGCAGGAAGTGGCTGGCACTCTCTGAGAAGGACTCCATGGTGGTTGGGACAAGCAGTAACTGATTCTCTGGGAGACCTCAGAGCTAGTGGAGTTGCACCCTGATTCCCTGGGATCCTGGAGTGTGGTGAAGGTTGGAAGCAGAGGACATCTATCCTGCATAACAGCAATGAGTAGGGAGTGATCTGCGATCTGATGGACAGCTTGCAGACTTCCTCTCCCTACTGGGCTACTTTGGACCATCGGTTCTGGAGGAGTTGGTTCCTGGCATCCTGAAAACATCTCTGGACTCTACTGTGAAGATTCCCACTCCAGAACTGTTATTCTCTGGGCCCTGCCTGGCTTAGGTTTTAGATTAGTGTAGATAAGTCCCTTCCCTGACCCTGGGGTTTGCCCCTAGTCTGAAGAGTGTAGTAACCCCCATTCCCATCCTTTATCCCAGTTGTCCCTGATTAAAAGTGTTATAAAACTCTTGCCTGTACTTGCTGGTTTCCATAGGCCTAGACTAGATACTGCAGAGTGGCAGTTGGCAACTGCTACTTCAGTAATAGACACCTCCTTAGCTGTTAAAACCCAGTCTCCCTATTTGTTTGGTCCCTCCTTCTATCACTCCTGTCACCCTCACACCCCATTGTGAACCCACAGATAATATTTAGTTAACTTCCCTGGTAATTCTCCATTACACCTCACACAAGACATATTATCTCCTGACTCTGGGTGTTTTCACTGGTTCTTCCTCATTCTTGGAATTCTCTTTCCTCTTTTCTACCTTCTGGCTTCCTTCAACTTTCAGCTAAAATTCCATCTTCTATAGGAGACCTTTCTTGTTCCCTTTCATTCTAGAGTTTTCCCTCTGAGGTGACCTCCACTTTATCCTATTTTGAGCTTCTCTGTATAGTTGCTGGCACATTGCCTTGTCCATTAGTCTCAGAGCTCCTCGAGAGCAGGGATTGCTTTTTCCTCTGTATTCCCAGCACTTAGCCCAGTGCCTAACACACAATAAGTGCTTAGTGTTTAGGGACTACATGACTAAATTAGATCAGTGCAGCACCTCAGGCTCATTCTTCTTGCCTCTAATGTCCCTAAAGAATAATTTAGGTTTCAGATTTGACTTTTGGGCCAGGAGGGCACACTTATCATCTTTTCCTAGTATTTCTGATTTTTTTGGTGGTCAATCCTAGTGAGGCTGCATCCTCTGTGCAGGGCAGAGTATGCATTCATTGCTTTTTCCTTCTGAGACTAGGCCTACCTTTTTGTCTCAGGGTAGTTCCATGCACAGCCACAGGGCAATCAAGTAACTGCATTCAATTGGAGTTCTGAATTAGTTGGAAGAGATAGGCCAGAAAACTGGCAAACCTCTTAAAGTTATTTGTCACATGACAATAAACCCTTAAGTCCCACTATGAGATTAAAAAAAATTGTAAAACTGTCTCACCTTAGATGTATGTGTTGACAACATTAAGCTACTCTAGTTCCTTTGCTCCCAAATCAAATCCGAGATTTTCTTGTCTATTTGGGGAAAATATTCTAAGGGAATAATAGATTTTTCCTTTTCATATCTCTTCAATTGCTTATATTAAAACTTTTAATAGCAGGTGTTCTTAAACTGTGATCCAAAGATTGGTCCATGGAAGGATTACAGGGAGTCCATGAACTTGGATTGGGGGGGGAGTAAAAAATACATCTAGTATTTGCTAAGCTCTAAGTGAAATCTAGCATTTTCTTTAATTATTTAGAAACATTCTGGGGGGTCTAAAGATGGTACCAGACTGTCAAAAGGGCCCTTGACACAAAAAATGTGAAGACTACTAGAGGTCTGCGCATACTCAGGGTGGTCAAGACAGCTCATGGGATTGGGGGAGGTAGTAATTGGTTTCCTGGTCACTGCTACTGGGACAATACCACTGTATTATCTCTACTCTCACTTAACCTTTCTTCAAATTTTTGCTATTTAATACCTATGGGGAAAAAAGAGTAACTGTACAGAGAAAATTTCTACTCCATTTTCCATTGTGATTTTTATTTATGCTACAAAAAAAAACCTTGCAAATTCCTGAAGTAGAGAGACTATAAAAACAAAATAAAAATAAAATATGAAATAAGGTTCCTGATTACTTGTTATTTTGTGTCTGCAAGGTACATCAATTCCTTCAGATTACACATTATTTACATAGTTGATTATGAATACTAGGCAAAGGGATTATACTTGTTTTAATATGCAAAACTGATAAAAAATATATTTATGGTTAAAAGTAATCTCACTCTTCTAAAAGTTAGGCCAACCTAGAACAGAAAGCCGCCTCCTTCAGGTTTTAACATCTACTTGAACAGTTTTTTCTAGACTATTTACCAGAAGCAAATCCAGCTAAAAGTCATTGGTCAGTGCCTATCATGACTGAACAAGCTCCCTTTTGAAGGCATGCATGCAGGAGTCTGTGTATATATGAATGAATCACATGCTCCAGTGCATTCATGGTTTCACTGATCCAGGCTTTGACTCACTGATAGATCATAACTTACTCCTGTCTACCTTTGCCACAAAGGGCTCTCCCAATAAATGCCAGGTGTTTTTCTTTAGAATCCTGAGGAGACCAAGGAAGCTCATGGGTTTTCTAATGTTTATCTCTTGCTCTTATCATGTGATCAGTTACTTTTTTTTCCCTCAAACATTCCTTTGATGATATCATTTTTTTTTCTGTCTCCTTAGCTCCCTGTTAGACTTCAGACATTACCAGTTGCCTCTCCTTTGCCTTCTGGTAATTCTTTGGAGACTGTGGGATTCCATAAGTCAGAACCATATAAAACACTGGTAACTAGTGCTATTAATAAAAATGAACCAGTGTTCCAAAGAAAAACTTGGGGTCATAAAGAGAACTTGCCCACAGGCAATCTAGCCCACCCATCTCTTTTTAAATTCCAGGCCAAAATCTCTCCTATCTAGGCAGTCTCTCTCCCAGTATATGCAAATATAGATGAATTCTAAAGGTAGTTCACCATTTTACTCTGGATAATAAGCATTCTTCATCCTGGTTTTTACCAGTTAGACCAAATTCTTTGAGTAGCATGGCTTTTATCCAAGAAGCTCTGCAACATTCTAAGGCTTGAAGCAGTCACTGTAATATGATTGTTAACAGAAGCATCTCAACCTCTCTACAGCAGGGTTTCTTAACCTGGACCCATGGATATATTTCATGGATATTGGTCCATGAACTTGGGATGGGGAAAAAAATAACAGCATTCCCCCCCCCCCAATCTCCAGCTTAAATTTAGCATTTCTTTCAATTATGAACATAGGTAAGAAATCATTATTCTGAGACAGGCTCCACAGGTTTCATCAGACTTCTAATGGGTTCTAAATCATACAAAAGAAGTTAAGAACCCTTGATCTATAGGGAATCCAACCTGGTCTCAGTGCTGGTTCTCCTTCATAACAGTAGCTAACATTTTTGACAGACAACATATGACTTCGTGATATTAATAATTCAAGTTAAACAAACTTGTTTCTCTTGCCTAGTATCTTTCAAGGAATTTTGCAGTATATGTAAAATATATATTATGTAAATGTATGTGTACATAATAAACAGTTCATGTAGTAAAGTACCTCTCTCTACATATATAAATAGCAAAATTCCTACCAAATAAAATGTTTTCATATGTGTGTGTGTGTGTGAGTGATACTCATATTGTCTAGTTGGAGGAGGAACTTTAAGGTCCAATTAAGGAACAATAAGCAAAGTAGGGTCTTGTATTCTCTGTATTTTTTTTTTTTGTCAATTGTAAAATGGTTAAGATGTGGATTACTGTGGAAAGTTATTTGTAAAAATATTGTTGGTTCCCTTGTAAAATCCTCATCAATGAAGTATATGCATAGATTAGTTTCATAAAGACTTTATAAAGATGGAAATTTAGGTCTATGGGTTAAGAGTCATTCATTTTCTCTTGGTCATTCTCTTTCTTTTTTCTTTTCTTTTTTTTTTTAGACCCTTAACTTTGGTGTATTGTCTCATAGGTGGAAGAGAGGTAAGGGTGGGCAATGGGGGTCAAGTGACTTGCCCAGGGTCACACAGCTGGGAAGTGGCTGAGGCCGGGTTTGAACCTAGGACCTCCTGTCTCTAGGCCTGACTCTCACTCCACTGAGCTACCCAGCTGCCCCCTTGGTCATTCTCTTTCTTTTCAGTAGCAATAAAGTCTGAGATCTTTTTCACACCTTTGGCAGTTTCTTTGGGAAGCCTAAGAATGAATTCCTCAGGCCTCTCTCCATTACTGTCTCCAGCCAGAATCTCCTCTAGACAGGCTTGGTTTGGTCCAAGTGCTTTCCCTATTTTTATTCTCTCATTGCCTTCCTTGAATCTTTTATTATGGCACAGCTTCCAACTCACAGGGGAGCATAAGCTCTGGTAGTTTCTACTTTATTGTCACAGGCTTGGTTTATGGTCCTGGCAAAAGACTGGGACTTATTTCTTGTAGAGTGTGGCGAAGTACCACAGACTGGCCATGTAGTGATGAATTCTTTGCTCAGAACAACCTGTGAAACTAAGAAAACTTATGTGTAACTGCCAACAAAATTTTTTCCTATGGTTTGTTTGAAAATAAGTTCTTTGTTCCTGCTCTGAGTAGAATTTACAAAGGAGAACTATTTCTTGAAGATTTAATCTGAAAATGAACATAATTTTAAAAAGGCTAAATGCCATATTTAAGATACTTAAAATTTTATCTCTTGGGGAAGCTATGTGGTTCAGTGGATTGAGTGAGAGCCAGGCTTAGAGATAGGGGGTGTTGGGTTTGGCCTTAGACTCTTTCTAGCTGTGTGACCCTGGGCAAGTCACTTAATGCCATGTCTAGCCCTTACTGCTCTTCTGTCTTGGAACCAATACTTAGTATCAATTCTAAGACAGAAGGTAAGTGTTTAAAAAAAATAATACCTCTTAATTTTGCTACTCTGTTTTTTCAACATTTTTCAACTGGCATTTATATGAAAATAGTAATTAGAAAAAAGGAAAATTAATTTGTATGTTATACCAAGTAAATTACTTATGGTCAGGCTGATTTGCTCTATAAGCATAAATTTTTCAGACCACAAGTAGGTGTTTTCTAAAAAGTAGCATGGAGTAGAAGAAAGAAGAAAGAAAACTTTTTTCTGTATTTCAGCAACTCCTCAGTAGCTGAGGGGCTATTGGCAGCAAGTCACCATTCTCCTGAGCTTCAGTGTCTTCATTTATAAAATGGGGATCATGTCCATATTGCCTGCCTCCTCTTAAAAATATTTATAGAATAGTGCTATAGAAATGTGACCTTTATTATTAGACATTGAGCTTAAAAATGTTTCTTTCAATAGCAGATCTGTAATTTTATGATAATTAAAAAGTCCTTCACTTACCTGCTGAATAAAGAGCTTGAACTCTTTCCAAATATTCATTTATTTTATCTTGAATATTTTCTAGGCTTGATCCTGCCATCCCAGCATAAATTAAGGCCTGTGCAGCTTCCTAAAAACAAAACAAGACATTTAAAAAGAATAATAAAATAATAAAAAAACTCCGCAGCTTACGATTTGAATCATCATTGTGATGTAATTACCATTCTTGAGAAGATATCAAAATTAGGTTATTTGAATAAACTTTTCAAATTAGTCCTTCTTTTACATTAGGAAATAAAGAATAATCTGGTTAACTAATACTTTTTGTTCACTTTCTAATGACTTCAATTTTTCTGTATCATTAAAGTATAAACATTAACAGTGTGGGATCATATGAGTAAAGTTTCCTTAAATAACTGAAATGTGTATGTTTAATCATCTGCCTTAATCAATACTCTGATCCACTATCATACATTTTTCAAAATGAGGAAATTAAGCATAGTTATTACAAACCACAAAATCAAAATATCATCAAAGATGTCAAGAAACTATATCCTTTGTCAGTGGATAAATTTTAATTTCCTAGAAAATAAAGGATAGTTCATTTTAAACAGGCCCTTTCTTTTATTAAATAAGTTTACTTTAAAGAGAATACCTTATGTAATTTATTTCTGTTGTGAGAATTAAATAAATGAAGTGGCTAATTATACTGTGACTACTGGGGGCCCTATGTGCTACATACTCACTGAAAGCTGATGTTGCCACTGCTTAGCATGGTAAGGGAAGAAGGGAGCTGACAGATTCCTGTGATATGTCCTAGAAGGGCCCACTCACTACAGTAGCAGTCACTGCAAGTGAGAACTATAACCAAAGCTTACTGCAAAAAGGATGCAGACTGGAACTTTGTCAAAGATCCATTCTGTGTTGAGCATGACAATGAGTCTAATATTCTCAACATTGTGAAAATGTTACATTATAAGACCAAAGGCTTTGACTTTGTATCACTGAACATGCAGAATTAGTAGGGAGAATCAATTATGTGAATAAGTAGGTTAAATACAGTCCAAGAAAGAGTTGTGGGCAGAAAATGACCTCCCTTTGGAAATATTACTTTGAGATACATTTTAAAGTTTGGTTTGCTTTAAAATTAAGGTAGATCTATACTTTAATAACAATGTAACAGGAACCTAAACAATTAAAGATCCTCTGTCAAAAGGCTATGTCATTCATGACTGAATGTCTTCTGAATGTCAGCAATAAATTTAGAGGTTGGTAGGGAGCCCTAATTATGGCAAATAATCCTGTTTCTTTTAGACCACAAGCTCCTATTTCACTTGGGCTCTTCAAATAGGAGCGCGGTATACAAGCTTAGACATTTAAGTTCTATGGTAAGAAAGACTTCCTAACAATTAAAATGCTTCAAAACTAAAATGAGCAGTTTAGGGGATGATAGAACCATAGATCCAGAGCTGAAAGGGAACTTGGAGGTCACCTACTCCAATCTCATTTTTACAAATTAAGAAACAGAGGCTCCAGAGAGATGAGTGACTTGTCCACAGTTCCATTGATAGATAGGAAGGGGGAGAGGCAGGATTCAAAAAGATTGTTTCCAGGGGATACACTCTTTCTACTGTACCCTCATGGGAGATCTCCATGCAAAGGCTAAAGGATCACTCCGAGAATCTATCAGTGAGGCCCCACATAACTGTGAGATTAGGTAATGAGTGTCTAAATATGTATAGATATATATTTTTTGACTTTTATTAAATTGATTATTTTCTCCAAGGATATCAAATTACTTTATGATAAGTTGCAATTCAAAGCATTTCCATTATGGTGGTTTTAGGAAGCACTGTTTTCCACTAACATTATTTTAATATCATGTCAGAATTCCTTATAAAAGCAATACATGCATACATGAAGTATATTTAAGAGATATAATAGAGATAAGCTAAATTATCCTGGCGTACTAGAAAGAGCACTGCTGTCAGCATATCCAAGTTCAAATCCTGATGCTTATAGAGCTGTGTGATGATGACCAAGTCACTTAACTGCCCTAAATCTCAGATTCCTCAATCTGTAACAAGAGTATACTTCTACTGAATTTACAGGGACTATTGTGAGAACAGGTTAACAATTACTACACTGTCAAATTCTTCTCTGAAATGTTGTTCTTCTTCACTTCTACTATTTAATCCAACAGACACATTAAACTTGAGAGTTAGGAAGACCAGAGTTCAAATCTTCCCTGTATAACACTGGGCACACAGTTCATTTGAGTATCAATTTCCTTATCTGCAAAATGGGAATAGTAGTAGCACCAACTTCATAGGATTGTTGTAAGGATTAAAATGTTTTCTTTTTTTGGTAAGCCTTAAGAGTCTTTTCTAAAAACCCCTTATTTTCTGTCAGTATCAATTCTAAGACAGAATAGTGGCAAGCGGAGTTAAGTGACTTGTCCAAGACCACGGAGTTAGGGGGTGTCCGAGGCTATATTTGAACCCAGGACCTCCCATCTCTAAGGTCTGGCTCTCAATCCACTGAGCCACCCAGCTACTCCCAGATGGATAGGATTCTTTAGTCTGAAAAGGTGAAGGCTGAAGGGAAGCATGTTTGATGAACGTGCTTGCTCATCAGATTCTAAACTCCAGGAAAAGACTTCACCGTGTTTTGAGTCTTGCGATTAGTCGGACCCAAAGAGGAGGCAGACGCCCACTTTACGAAGCATTTCCCCCAACAAGTGGGAGAAGCTAAAACTGCTCATTCGAAAGGGGCTTGGACCAGCTTACAGATCAGAGGCATATAACCCGCTACTTTTAAACGTCTGGGATCTGAACCACTTCGAAGGTAATGCCAGTTAAGACAACCCGAACCCTAAATTTCAATCGCCCCCAAAGTGTCGTTGAGCTCCTGGGTAGAGCTCAGACTCCTAAGTCTAACGCGGTTCAGCGGAAAGAAGTTTCGGGGTTGCCCTCCTAGGTGAGGTTGCCTGCCCCCCTGCTAGCGTAGGATGCAGCAGGGGGCTCGAGGGCGAGCGATCAGCATTAGGTGCCCCTTACTGCGGGGCTCCGGGATCGGCCAAAAGCGGGCTGGAGAGAACGCTGAGTGGGGAGGGATCTCAGCTGGCTCCCAGGTGGGTGACACGAGGGAGTGAGGCCAGGAATCGGAACGACCCCCTTCCGGGCATCCCCAGGCCCTCAGTCCCGCGGCCGGCCGCACCTTGTAGTAGAACACCGCCTCCTGGTATCGGCCTCCGTGGTCCTTCTGCACCGCCAGCTGCGCGAAGTGCACCGCGTCCCGCTCCAACGCTGCGGCGTCCATGGCTCCCAGCCGGGCGGGACTTCCGGCTAGTCCCCCACCGCTCCTGGAGACACCACCGGACCCCCCGCTGAGCGAGTGTAGTTCCCGAGAGGAGCCGAGTTTACTTTCGGTTCCTGCCCGAGAGCGGGCTCGCCTCCTCCGGCGCGGCTCCTCCTCCCGAGCGTCGCTTCCAGATCATCTCCCGACGATGACAAGGCAGCGGTGGAGCCACCCTCAGCCCCGCCCAGGCTGAGCGCTGCCTCCCAACTTCCTCGAGACGACGCCCTCCGCGCCTCGCGTTCACCTGTCACGCTGCCCGCGTAAGCGCACGCGTAGGCGAAGCGTCAGCTGAGGGGTGGGGGTGGGCGCGGGTCCCGCCCTTTGGAATAAGCACCTGTCGTACTGCGCAGGCGCAAATATGAGGCTGCGAGGGAAAACGGCCCCGCCCTCGGAACAGCCACCTGTCGTGCCGCGCAGGCGCAAACGCCGGGAGGTGCCAGTGGCTTTCCAGTCCTGTCCTGCAGGTGCGAACTTGGGAGGCATGTCTCCAGGTCAAGAGTAAAAGTAGCCACGTGGCCCAAGCTGTGGGCCCCACCAGGAGCATTCGTGGTCCCGGCTTCTGGAGGGAGCAGAGAAACCCAGCTACTGGCTCGGCACCTGGTACACCGCAGGCGCTTAATGAATGCTTGCTGATTGCATCACTGTGATTTCTCTCCCCTTCCCTAGAGAGACTGGGGCTATGGAGATTTGAAGCCAGCCAGCGCTTTATCCCTTAGGCTTTTCCCTTTTACAAACTTTTCAACAGTTAACAGTGGAGGGGCAGCTAGTTAGGAGAGTGCATAGAAAGCCAGGGCTTGGAGACCGGAGGTCCTGGGTTCAAATTTAGCCTCAAACACTTCCTAGCTATGTTACCAGGCAAGTCACTTAACCCCTATTGCGCCATCTTTACTGCTCTTCTGCCTCGGAACCAATACACAGTATTGATTCTAAGATAAGAAGATACGGGTTAAAAAAAGGGAATAGTAAAACACAAAAGAAGAAAGAGATGAAGATGAATACCTTGGAGACCCTTCATATCTGGAAGAAACATGTTGAAGGAACTGTTCTCTTTCAACTACAAATCACTTGAATTGTAGAGAAAATGTAAAAGTAAAATCAAAGCAACTGATGTGACTACAACGGAAGTGATTTCTAACCTTTCCCCCAAAGGAGCAAAAAACCCTTCCTTTTGAGATATTAATATTACATTATTTACACAGGCTTTAAGGATTACAAAATCGATAAACAATCTCTCATTTTATCCTCAGGACAACCCTGGAGCCATAACGACCCTCCATTTTACAGTGGGGGAAACTGAGGCAGGCAGTTTGAGTGATTTGCCCAGGGTGATGCAGCTTGTAAATGAGGCAGAATTTGAACTTAGGGCTTCCTCACTCTATTCTCTGAACCACCTGCATGCCTCAATGACACGTCACAGTGTGAAAACTTCAGTTTGGCTTCTGACTTGAGAACTGAATTTGTTCCAATGCAATTGATGTATTAAAGAATAATTAAAGCATAACTTGAACCTGAGTTTGCTTATGCATGAATTCAAGAGAAACAGAGAATGCAGAAAACAGACTTCATTGTAATAACTCAAATGCTACAACTGTTATAATGCCCACTTCCACAAGCAGACCTCAGGTCCTTTTCAAGGTAAAGGGTTGTATTAATTAATTATTTGCATCATTTCATAAAACATTAATTATTTTTATTATTTTATAATATAGCAATCACTCATTTTATTATTTTATATTATAGCCATTTTATTATTCCATAATATATTAATTTAATTTATCATTTATATTGCATTATATATTATATGTTATATATCTTATAATTTATAATTTGATAATAGAAATATTTCATCATTTAATAATATATTAATTACTTAATTATTTTACAATATAAACATTTTTTATTTCATACTATATTCTTTTCATTATTTTTATGGAAATATTTTATTATTTCATGACATTATTTTATAATATAAATATTTTATTATTTTATAACATATTAATTAAACTAATTTTTAATTTTAAAATTTAAATTAATTTTTAAACTAATACACAGTATTGATTACCTTCTATTTTATAATCAATGCTATATTAGTTTCTAGAGAGAAGAGCAGTGAGGGCTAGGCAGTGGGGTTAAGTGACTTGTCTGGAGTTCCCCAAGTAGGATGTGTCTGAGATCACATTTGAACCCAGAACCTCCCATCTCTGGGCCTGTCTCTTGATTCCTGACCACCTAGCTGCCCTTCTATCATATTTTTTTTTTGCTAATTTCTAGCATTTTAATGTGTTTTCTGTTCCTCTCTTTCCCCTAATTTCTCTACTAAATGTAAATATTTTTTCACAAGTTCAAGTTCAAATAACATTAAAATATTTCAAATAACATTAAAAATATTTAAGTGCTCATTTGTCTTTGTTAATAAAGATAGCTGTCATACATATACAGGCAGTTAGGCGGTGCAATAGATAGAATGCTAGATTCAAAGTGTTGTGAGGGTTATTTAGTTATTAATTTAGTATTAGTGTCAGACCTAGCAGGAACGGCTGGAGGATTCCAAGATGGAATAAAGAAGCAGGAAGTTTGCTTCTTGCTCTCTGAGAGAGACTCCATAGTGGTTGGGGACATAACTGTTGCTAACCCTGGGAGAACTCAAGAGTTAGGGGAAACTGCATCCAGATT